>NW_007248649.1:675159-869697 GCF_000164805.1 Carlito syrichta | reverse complement strand
GCCCAGCAGGTTGAGGCTGTGGTGGCCAGGAGTGGCCACTGCACTCCAGTTTGGGTGACAGAGTGAGACTCCAATTTAAAAAAAAAAAAAAAAAAAAAAAAAAAAAAAAAATATATATATATATATATATATATATATATATATATAATAGGCAGTGTTGAAAAAATTATGTCCCTTCCCTTGCCGTTCATGGTACTTGAGTGGGAATGCTGAGAGCCTGGATTAGATGCCCTCGGAGATGCCCTCCAGCTCTTTAGCATGACCATTCTTTGGTTCTATAAAAAAGATCAAGGAGAAGGAGGATTATGTAATAGGTGGGCAATAAAAGGATTTGGGCAGCCCTTTTAGGTTTCAGGAGAGGGTATTGACGTGGGTGGTGAGAGCACAGAGCTGGTGGGTGTTCAGCTGTGCCCAGCATTCTCTCATGCTCTGCCTTTGAGGCCTCCTGTCCCTGTCCCAGGAAAGCCTCATCCTTCCTGCCTACCTAGTTTCTAGTGTCCCCTTCCCCGGGGAGGTCTTATCACTTCCTTTTTTCTTTCTTCCTCAAGCTCTAAGCGGTTGACTTAGGCACTGCCTCCACCCCCTGTATTCCCATAGAATCCAGTGCATAGCTCAAATTTTGCACTCACTGATCTACAGCCTATGACTGCTTTCTTGCCTCATCGTGTTAATCTGCTTAATCCTTCAGATTATTCAGAGAATGTGAGCAATGTATCAGCACAAAGAACAACCTCTATGACTCACCCTCGCCTGCCCCTCTCCGTGCATGTCTCAGAACACTGAGACTTGGTTTGGACTTTGGGCATGCCAATGGCTTGCAGTGCCTCACAAGTGCTATGCTGTCTCCTGTCTCTGTTCCTGTTTCCTAGAATGCTATTTTCTGGAATACTCTTTTCTCTTTGTCCACATGAAGAATTTCTCTTTATTCTTCAAGACTTAGCTAGGTTGCCCTGGAAAAGCCTTTCGCGGTCTCTCCTGGCTCCCCATGTGAGCTTCATGCTCCTTAGAAACTCCTTTACATCAGCACCTGCCTCACTTCCAAGGTCATAGCTTGTGTGTCTTTTGGGTAGGCAGGAGCTCACAGAAGACCATGAGGATGTGCCCTGTATTTAGCATGGTGTAAGCCCCCTTCAGTGAATAGCAGCTGAATTATTAAATACATAGGTAAGAGGAAAGCAGAGAGGGAGTTAGAATCACTCTACTTCCATAATACTCCCCCTCCTTCAACTTTTTTTTTTTTTGAGTTGGAGTCTCACTCCGCTGCCCAGGCTAGAGTACAGTGGCACGCTCACAGCCACCCCAGCATTGACCTGCTGGGCTCTGGCGATCCTTCTGCCTCAGCCTTCCAAGTAGTCGGAACTATAGGTGTGCGCTACCACACCCAGCTAATTTTTTATTTTATTGTAGAGACGAGGTCTCGCCAAGTTGACTGGGCTGGTCTTGAACCCATGGGCTCAGGTAATCCACTCGCTTTGGCCTTCTAAAGTGCTGGGATTACAGGCTGAGTCACCAAGCCTGGCCAACCTTCAACTCTTTATAAACTCTAATAAAGGGGTGAAGTTCTAGGTCCTCAAGGTTGCAAATAAAACTCCACACAGGCATGCATTAATTAATTTCATCATTCATTCATCTTTTGATTCACCTTATGGAACTCTTACTACCCGTTCATCAATTTACTCAAAACTATTTTTACTGTTCTAGCTATTGAGAGTTCAACCCAAACACAACACACAAAGTTTCCCCCTGTCTTTAAGAACCTTGCATTCTAGAGGGAAGAAACAGACAGTAAAGGAAATACTTACTACGTCAAATTGTGGTATATATTTTGTGAAGAAAAAAAAATTGCAAGGCCAGGGGTATCTGTAGGGTATTCTAGGTCACTGGAAGGTGTTGTTGCTCTGAGTGAGCAGAGTGACTCAATCTCATTTACATTTAAAAGGCTCCCTGCAACCACTGCATTGAGCATAGTTTATAAAGGGTAAGGCACAGAAGCAGGACACCAGCAGAGAGGTCATGCCTCTAGAGGAGAGAGGATGGCACCTCATACCAAGATGGTGGCGTGGAGGTAGTGAACAATGGTGAGAGTCTTGATATGTTAGGAAGAATAGCTAATACGCTTTGTTAATGGAGAGGATACAGGGTCTGTGAGAGAAAGAAGACAGAGATGGTTCTTTTTTTTTTTTTGAGTTGGAGTCTCACTCTGTTACCCAGACTGGAGTGTAGTGGCCGCTTCCGGCCACCGCAGCCTCAACCTGCTGGGCTCCGGCGATCCTTCCGCCTCAGCCTTCCTAGTGGCCGGAATTACAGGCATGCGCTACCACGCCCGGCTGATTTTTTGATTTAATGTAGAGATGAGGTCTCACTGCCCAGGCGGGTCTCGAACCCGCGGGCTCAGGCAATCCACTCACCTCAGCCTCCCAAAGGCGCGGGATTACAGGCTGAGCCACCGAGCCTGGCTCAGATTCTAAGGATTTTATCCTGGACATCAGGAAGGATGAAGTTATCATTAACTGAGAGTAGCAAGACTCTGGGAGGGACAGATCATTGGGGAAGACCAGGAGTTCATCTTGGACCAATTGTGGTGCTCATAGGCATGTAAGTGATGACATGGAATAGACAATTGGAGATACAAGTACGGAATTTTGGGAAAGAGGTCCAGACTGAGGATAAGTGAGCTGGTGTCACTTACATACAGGTATGGTAAGACTTTGAGACTGCATGAGATCATCTAGAGAGTGGCATATAGGCACTGAAGAGAAGAAGACAAATCCTGAGCCTTAGGACACTCCAGTGGCAGGATGATGGGGGAAATGAAGAGGAACCAGTAAAGGAGATTGAGAAGAAGCATCCAGTGAAGTCATAGGAGAACGCAGAGGTAATAACCAAGGACTTGAAGGAGGAGGGGAAATACCAGAATAAACAAGGAGAGGGGAGGCTGTGACAAGCATCAGTAAACAAAAAGCAAAAGTAAAAGACAAAATCATAAGGACTTAGAAGTTTATGACAACTGTCTAAGAATCTAATCTATTTGTTTCAGTCATACTTAAAACAATTAGCAAAGATATATCTGAAATTTTTAAAAATATTTTTATTCCTACAGAAGAGAGGGAAATAAAATTTATTTTTACTCTTGGCAAGTTACAAAAAGGGGTAAACTTACTCAAATGTAGTCCTCCAAAGAAAGTATTTACTGAAAAAAGAAAACTCACTTCAAAAATATTATTCTAGGGAATGTCAAATTACCCAGAAACCATCAGTGTGTGTATGTTGGCCAAATGCGATCAGAGGAGAGCTAATCAAAGCTCCAGGGATGGTAAACAACAAGCCTAAAGATTTTAAGAGCTGCCCAAATTTGTTATAGAAAGTGCTTGAGGTTATGCCATGGCCTAGCTCTCCAGAGTTTACCTCTTCTCTCAGCAGCTTCCTCCTCCTCTGGTGGGAGGGACTTCCTGTTGGAAGTTGGCTGGCTTCTGGCCAGAGACCAAAGCCTTGATCTAGGACTGATTCAAGTGGCACTTCCTGTCAACTCTTCATTAATCATCTAAAAATTGCATTGAATGTCAATGCTGATGCTGGATTAGAGATCATTTAGACCAGCACTGTCCTACACATATCATGTTGTATATCATGTACCAATACACAACTAATGATAAACGCAAGTCATATATGTAAGTTAAGCTTTACATTTTAAAAAGTAAAAGCGAATACAAGGGACAGGAAGGATGCATTCGAATTATGTTTTATTATAAGATACTTGTATTACCCATGAGGTGGTATAGTGTTATTTGAAAGTAGACTTGGATTAGTTGCAAATGTATATTGCAAATTTTAGGGCAACCACTAAAAAAAAAGAGCATAACTGATATGCTAAGAAAGTGGAGAAAATGGAATCATACAAAATGCTCAATTAAAATGACAGAAAAAAGTGAAAGACAAAAAAATAGGGACAAAAAACAAGGACAACAAATAGAAAACTAACAAATATGATACATATTAATCTAACTATATCAATACTTACTTTGAATGTCAACAGTTTGAATGCAACAATGAAAAGACAGAGAATGCCCAAGTGGATCAAAAAACAAGACCCAACTATATGTTGTCTCTCAGAAACCCACTTTAAATATAAAGATATGTAGGTTAAAAATAAATGGATGGAGAAAGATATACCATACGGACACTAATCAAAAGAAAGCAGAAATAGCTGTATTTATTTCAGACAGAGCAGACTTCAAAGTAAAAAAGTTATTAGGGATGAAAAAGGGCATTACATAATGATAAAGAGGTCAATTCTTCAAGAAGACATAATATTGTGTTTTTGTTTTTGTTTTTGTTTTTGTTTTGAGTTGGAGTCTCACTCTGTTGCCCAGACTGGAGTGCAGTGGCCGCTCTCGGCCACTGCAGCCTCAACTGCAGGGCTCCGGCGATCCTTCCGCCTCAGCCTTCCAAGTAGCTGGAACTGCAGGCGCGTGCTACCACGCCCGGTTAATTTTTTGATTTTTATTGTAGAGATGAGGTCTCACCAAGTTGCCCAGGCGGGTCTCAAACCCGCGGACTCAGGCAATCCACTCACATCGGCCTCCCAAAGCGCAGAATTACAGGCTGAGCCACCGAGCCCTACCAAGAAGATATAATAATCTTTAATGTATATGCACCTAATAGCAGTGTCAAACTATGTGAAGCGAAAACAAATAGAACTACAGGGAGCAATTGATGCAGCCACTATCATAGTTGGAGACTTCAACATTCTTTTATCAGAAATAAACAGATCTAGCAGGAAGAAAGTCAGTAAGAAAGAGCACAGTTGAATTTAACAATATCGTCTATCGACTGAATATAATTGACATATATTGACTATTTCATCAAACAACAGCAGAATACATATTCTTCTTAAGCTCAAATGAAACATTTTCCAGGATAAACCATATTCTGTGTCATAAAATACACCATAACAAATTCAAAATAATTGAAATCACACCATGTCTGATCTCAGACCACAATGAAATTAAACTAGAACTCTATAACAGAAAGATAACTGAAAAATCTCCAAATATGTGAGATTAAATGAGATACTTCTAAATAACCCATGAGTCAAATAAGAAATCTTGAAAAAATTAAAAATACTTGAATTAAATGAAAATGAAAAGAGAACTCATAAAAATTTGTGGGATGCAGCAAAAGCAATGTGTAGTGGGAAATTTATAGCATTGAGTACATATATTAAAAAAGAAGAAAAATCTTATATCAAGAATCTAAGTCTTAATCTTAGAAAATATAACCAGGTACGGTGGCCTATGCCTGTAATCCCAGCTCTGTGGGAAGCTGAGGGAAGAGGATTGCCTGAATCCGGGGGTTTGAGATCAGGACCAGCCTGGGCAACTTAGCGAGACTTTGTCTCTACAATAAATCAAAAAATTTGTTGGGCATAGAGGTGCATGCCTGTAGTTCCAGTTACTTGGAAGGCTGAGGCAGGAGAATAGCCTGAGCCCAGCAGGTTGAGGCTACAGTGGCTGTGAGCATGCCACTGCACTCCAGCTTGGGCGACAGAGTGAGACTCTAACACACACACACACACAAAAGAAAAGAAAAGAAAAGAAAACTAAACAAATAAAGAACCAATCAAATTCAAAATCAACAAAACCAAAAACAAGTTTTTCTAAAAAAAAAAAAAAAGAAGAAGAAAATCAGCAAGTCTCTGTCCAGAGTAACTAAGAAAAGAAGGGGAACACAAATTGCTAATATCAGAAATTAAAGAAGGTAGATCACTATAGATTCAATGGATGTTAAAATGTTAACAAGAAAATACTATGGACAACTCTGTGAAAACAAATTTGATAATAAGTGAAATGTACCAATTCCTTGAAAGACACAAGCTTCCATAGTTCATAGAAGAAATTGACAATCTGAATGGTCCTATATATATATTAAAGAAATTGAATCAGTAATTAATGGTTTCCAAAACAGAAAGCACCAGGCCCCAAATGGGTTCACTGATGATTTCTATCAAACATCTAAGGAAGACATTATACCAATTTTTCACAATATTTTTCAGAGCACTGAAGCAGAAGGAATACTTTCTAATTTATTATGTGAGGGCAATATTGCCCTAAGGTTGAAAAAGACATTACACAAAAAGAAAATTAGACTAATATCTCTCATGAACACAGATGCAAAAATCTTCAGCAGTATATTAGGAAATCAAACCCAACAATATATTAAAAGAATTATACACCACAACCAAGAGAGATTTGTCTCAGGAGTGCAACGCTGATTCAACATTAGAAAATCAATTAATATAATTCATCACATCAACAGGCTAAAAATAAAAATCACATGATCATATCAATAGATACAGAAAAAACAATTGACAAAACCGAACACTCATTCAGAGTAAAAACTCTCAGTAAAGTAGGAACAGAGGGGAACTTCCTCTATATGATAAGGAATATCTCCAAATCTCTACAGCTACATACTTAAGTTTGAGAAACTTGAGATTTTGCACTAAGACCAACCATGAGACAGAGATATCCCCTCTCATTATTCCTTTCCAACATTATCCTGGAAGTTCTAACTAATACAGTACAACAAGGAAAGGAAATAAAACAAAAATACAGATTGGAAAGAAAGAAAGGAAATTGCCTTTGTTTGCAGATGACATGATCATCTGTGTAAAAAATTCAAAATAATCAACCTCCCAAAAAAATCCTGTAGCTCATATGCAATGACAGCAAGGTTGCAGTTAAATGGTTAATATATAAAAGTCAATTGCTTTCCTATGTATGCAATGAAAAGGTAAACTTAAGAATTAAAAACACATATACAATAATATATAATATTGTTTATACACATAAACAATATCATTTATATTAGCACCCCCCAAATGAAATATTTAGGTAGAAATCTAACAAAATATGTACAATATTCATAAGAGGGAAACTACAAAATCCTGATGAATAAAATAAAACAAGAAAAAAATAAATGCAGAGGTAGTCCATGTTCATGGATAGGAAGGCTCAATATTGCCAAGATAGTTTCTCCTCTACAAAAAGACACCTGCAAACACATGTTGTTGTTTTTTTTGCTGCACTATTCACAATAGCAAAAACATGGAACCAACCCTACTGCCTGTTGGAAGTGGACTGGATAAAGAAAATGTGGTACTTATACATGATGGATTTTTACACAGACATAAAGAACAAAATCATGGACTTCACAGCAAATTGTATGGAATTGGAGACAATCATACTTTGTGATCTATCACAGAAACAAAGAACTGAATACCACATAGTCTCACAAATAAGTGGGACCCGAACATTAATCACAATAGCACAAGGGAAGGATCAGCAGTCGTGAGACACTGCTTGGTGGGGGGAGCAGGGTGGGGGGAGGCTGGCACATAACAAGACAACGGGCACCTGGTCCTAAACCAAGGAACATAAGGACGAGTTGGAGGCCCAGACTTCACCTGCATGTAGATTACTTATGTACCTAATCCTGACCTGTACCCTACATCTCTATTATAGAATAAAGTTATATAAAAAAAGATAGTTCTTCCCAATTTGATCTATAGGTTCAACACAATCTGACTGACACTATCTGATGTCAAAACTTATTATAAAGCTACAGTAATCAAGACAGTGGGGTATTGGCAAAAGAATAGACAAATAGATCGATGGAACAGAACTGAGAGCCCAGAAATAGACCCACATTATGTAGTCAACTGATCTTTGACAAAGGAGCAAAGTCAAGACAGTAGAAAAAAATAGTCTTTTCCACAAATGGTGCCAGAACAACTGAGCATCCCATGCAAAAACATGAATCTAAACACAGACCTTACATCCTTCACAAAAATTAACTCAAAATGGATCATAGATCTAAATGTAAAATGCAAAACCATAAAACTCCTAGAAGATAACATAGGAGAAAACCAAGACAACCTTGCACATGACAATGACTTTTTAGATATGAACCAGAGCCACGATCCATGAAAGAAATAATTGATAAGCTGAACTTTACTAAAATTAAAAACTTCTGGTCTGTGAAAGACAGTGTTAAGAGAATGCAAAGACATGCCACAGACTGGGAGAAAATATTTGTAAAAGACATATCTGGTAAAAGACTGTACTATGGTTTGAGTTTGGCTTGCTTGGCCTTGCCAAGTAGCATGTTGATTTAAAGTAGGGTCTTGTGGGAGGTGTTTAGTTTGGCGGGGGGTGGATCCCCCATGAATGACTTGGTGCCATTCTCTTGAGAGTGAGCTCTTACTCTTAGCTCTCATGATAACTTTTTATTTAAAAGAGTCTGGAACCTTCTTCCTTTCTCACTTGCCTCCTCTCTCACCATGGGATCTGCACATACCTTCTGCCATGAGTGGAAGCTTCCTGAAACCCTGACTAGTTGCAGGAGCCAGCACGATGCTTCTTGTATGGCCCACAGAACTGTGAGTCAAATAAACCTGTTTTCTTTATAAATTATCTGGCCTCAGGAATTTTTTTTATAGCAACACAAATGGACCAAGACAGACTGTTATCCCAAATATACAAAGAACACTTAAGACTCATCTTTAAGAAAACAAACAACCCAATTAAATAATGAACCAAAGATCTTAACAGACACTTCACCAAAAAGATATACAGATGGCACAAAAGTATGTGAAAAAATGCTCCACATCATGTCATCAGAGGACTGCACATTAAAGCAGCAATAAGATATACTACACACCTATTAGAATGGCCAAAATCCAGAACACTGGCACCACCAAAAGCTGGTGAGGATGTGAAACAACAGGAACTCTCATTCATTGCTGATAGAAATGCAAAATGGTGCAGCCACTTTGGAAGACAATTTGGCAGTTTGCTATAAAACTAAACATATTCTCACCACACCATCCAATAATCATGCTCCTTGGTATTTAGCCAAAGAAGTTGAAAACTTATAATCACATGAAAACCTGCACACAGATATTTGTAGCAGTTTTATTTGTAATGGCCAAAACTTGGAAGCAACCAGAATGCACTTTGATACATGAATGAATAAATAAACTGGTACATCCATAAATGGAATCATTATTCAGTGCTAAAAAGAAATAAGGTGTCCAGCCATGAAAAGACATGGAGGAAACTTAAATGCATATTACTAAAGTGAGAGAAGTCATTCTGAAAAGGCTACATGCTGAATGATTCTAACTATATGACATTCCGGAAGAGGCAAAACTATGGAGACAGTGAAAGGATCAGTGGTTGCCAGGGGTCGGGAGTGGGGGAGGGATAAATAGGTGGAACACTGAAGATTTTTAGGGCAGTGAAATGACTCTGCCTGACACTATAATGGCAGATGCACACCATTTTACATTTGTCCAAATCCAGAGGAAAGTCTCACAAGAGTAAAACCTAGGAAAACTGCGGACTTTGAGTGACTATGTTGTGTTACTATAGGCTTGTTAATTGTAACACATGTACATTATGGTTGGGGACTTTTTGTTTTTTTGAGTTGGAGTCTCACTCTGTCGCCCAGACTGGAGTACCGTGGCATGCTCATGGCCACCCCAGCCTTGACCTGCTGGGCTCTGGCGATCCTTTGGCCTCAGCCTTCCAAGTGGCTGGAATTACAGGCATGTGCTACCACGCCAGGCTAATATTTTATTTATTGTGGAGACGAGGGCTTGCCAGGTTGCCCGGGCTAGTCTCGAACCCTCAGTCAGGCTCAGGCAGTCTCAGGCAGTCTACTCACCTCAGGCTCCCGTAGTGTGGGATTATAGGCTGAGCCACTGAGCCCTGCTGATTGGGGACCTTTTAATGGAGAGTCCAGCCCTGCGTTGGGTTATATGGGAATCTCTGTACCTTCCTTTCAATTTTGCTGGGAGTCTTAAACTGCTCTAAAATAGTCTTTAAAAAGCCAAAGAAACAGTTAAACTTAATTTTATTGAACTCAATATACCTAAAATATTACCATTTGAATATAGAGTTGATAGAAAAAATATTGGGTATTTCAATTTTTTTTCATACTGTCTTTCAAACCTGGTATATATTTATACTTGGAGCTCATCTTAATTCATAATGGCCAGATTTTAAGAGTTCAATGTGCATGCAAGGGGAGTGGTGACTGTGCTGAACTGCATCTCTAGAAAGTTTTCTTCAGGAAAACAAAAAAAAAAAGGATCTGAGTTCTAGAGGGAAAAAAGTGAACTGACCAAGAATGTTTAGTCCATCAGCACTGGAACCACGTCTCCTGACTCTCAGACTGAAAAATTTCTCAAATATTCTGCAGTTTAAAACCAATCTCCATATAGCAGTTCCTCAGTCATAAAAAGTCCATTCTAACCACAGTTTTCAATAACTTTCTTTATCTTTTGCTTAGTGATTCTGTGTGCATTAGAATCACTAGGGGGGACATTTACTAAAGCAGGTCCCCTAATCCCATCCCCCAGAAATTCTGAATCAATAGGCCTGTGGTGGGACTCCAGAATCTGCCTTTATTTTTAGTTATTTATTTATTTTTGAGTCAGAGTCTCACTCTGTCACCCAGACTGGAGTACAGTGGCCTGCTCACAGCTACCTCAGTGTCAACCTGCTGGGCTCAGGTGATCTTCCCATCTCAGACTTCCAAGAAGCTGGAACTACAGGCATGTGCCACAATGTCCGGCTAATTTTTTTTTTTTTTTTGAGTCAGAGTCTCACTCTGTTGCCCAGGCTGGAGTGCAGTGGCATGCTCATGGCCACCCCAGTATTGATCCACTGGGCTCAAGGAATCCTCTTGCCTCGGCCTCCCAAAATTTTTAAAAAATTTATTGTAGACACGAGGTCTCACCAAGTTACCCAAACTCGTCTTGAACCCCTGGGCTCAGGTAACCTTCTCACCTCTACCTCCCTAAGTGCTGGGATTACAGGTGTGAGCCACTGCACCCGGCAGAACCTGTCTTTTTAACAAGTGCTTGGTGATGACAATACCATTAGTCCATAAATCAACTTAGAGAAACATCTTCTAGCTTCTTAGTTGTTATGGAGTACTGTAATCGTTGTAAGGCAGATCTGATGAAGATTGCCACAGGATATTCGGGAAGTCTTATTTCAAAAACTGCTTCTTCTTTCCTTCTCATGTTCCTTGGGGGTGTAGAATTCTCCAGCCCTGGCTGCTCTTCCAAGTTGGAGTGTTTTATTTATTGTCTCTTCTAGAGTTTAAGATCCATGAGGGAAGGGTTGGAATCTTTGGCTTCCCATTTTTCACTATGGCCTACTATATTGGGCCAGGAATAAATACTTGTTGAATGAAAGAGGAATGAATGGATAAGCGAATAAATGAATGAATGAGGAATGAATGAATGAATGTTGTGGAGGCTCTCTGGTCAAAGGTATAAAGCAACAGAGGATAATTCTTAGACTCTTCTTCTGGCTTTTTTAAACCCCTTTCTTTTTTGAAGTTTGTTGCTCCAGGTCTTAGTGACTTAGTGTCCTGGGGGGCCAGAAGAAAGGAGAAATGCCAAGGTCATCATTGGGAAAGTGTCTTTAACAACAATGACATGGAAAGCTTATCAGTAGGTTAGATGTTGCTTTCCTGGGTGATGCCTTGAAGAAGGAGGAGCTGATCTCCTTTGCCTAGAGCTGAGTGAATCTTAGTTTAAAATCTTGAAATGATTCTGGCACCTGGAGATATGAAATGAATTAAATAAAATAAATAAATTTACCTTTATGATGATCTGACCTTTGTGGGATTGGTTTTGTCCACAGAGAGTATAATGTAGAAAGACTGAGGGCAGTTGGTGAAATTTAACCTTTTACTAAATGCTTAAAACTACGTATAGGGTGGTTTCTCTCACCCGTGTCAGTTCTGGCATGTTTCCTTTTCTTTCCTCTCTTCTTCCTCTAATAAACTTTGTTTTAAAAATTTAAAAAAGCCTGTAATTCCGGCTACTTGGAAGGCTGAGGCAGAAGGATCGCCGGAGCCCAGCAGGTCAAGGCTGCAGTGGCCAGGAGCAGCCACTGCACTCCAGTCTGGGCGACTGAGTGAGACTCCAAAGCAAAAAAAAAACAAAAAACAAAAAACTCCATATAGGTTATGGTTTTAAACGGTTAACCTATCTAGTTGTTGTAGTTGATTTACCTTACACACTCCCATATTCCATTACACCATCACCTTCCTACCACCACCTTCCATCACGATCTCTACAATCATCCTCCTCTTCCTCTCCACTCTCTCAGTGTCTTTTTCTGACCCAAGCTCCCCAATAAAGTAGATCCTCCAAGATCTGTCTGTAAGTTCTTTCTAGCTAAGTTGGGTGGGCTGGAGTCAAAAAAGGCAGGTTCAGCTATGAAAGCTGAATACAATAGACTGCACACACTTAAGACCTTTATTTTTGTTAATAAAAGAAAATAATGGTTCATGGTTGTTTTGCACCTACTCTTCCAATGTCTATAAAATTAGTTGATATTCCTTATGGTTAACAGCACAGACTGCCCTATAAAAAGACCCTTTTTATCAGAAAATAATAGTGAATTGTGAAATCCTTTTTCGTCTATGTAAGGTCTTACCCACCTCCACTTTTCTCACTACACTGCTTTAATTTTCCCTGTTGGTACAGGCTCTAGCTTGGAGGAGATTCCTTGTCCCTGGCCATGTTGAGTCTGAGGGAATTTGATGAATCATGTGGAGGAAACTGATCTGGGCAGGTTTCTTGGAGCCAGGGGGCCCCTAAGGCAGCTTCCTTGACTCTTCCTGAGCCTCCAACCTGGCGGCAGGTCACTCTACCTTCTCCTTGTGACCACCATGACCTTGGGAGGGAAGGCAGAACACCCTCGTGGGGATTCCAGATGGACTTTCACCTTTGGAGGACAGAGAAAGGGGGTGGATGGGAGACACCATCACAAAGCATCCCAGAGGTGCCCACAGTGAGTGCTGGCCTCTGCCATTGGACCCAGGGGGATAAAGAGAATAGAACCTGGCACATAAGCCTCGATAAATGTTGCTGAATAAATGAATAGATCTGGCAAATAGATCTTTTGCCTTTTGCCTTTATGTGCACTGATTTATTTGTATATGTGAACATGTACATATATTTAATGTAGCTCCTTATTGATTCACCTATATTTGAGTCAGGGTCTCACTCTGACACCCAGGCTGGAGTGTAGTGATATGATCACAGCTCACTGCAACCTCATCCTTCTGGGCTCAGGAGATCCTTCTGCCTCAGCCTCCAGAGCAGCTGGGATTATAGTCGTGCACCACCACACCTGGCCAATTTTTTGATTTTATGTAGAGGTAGGGTCTTGCTATGTTGCTTAAGTTGATCTCGAACTTTTGAGTTTAAGTGATTCTCCTGCCTCAAAGTGCTGGAATTACAGGCGTGAGCCACCATGCCCGGTCTAGTAGTTCCATATTTAAATATAAGCGTTTTTCTTTTAGTGTTCTTCACCCTTCCTGTTTTTTCCTTCACCCTCTCCTGCAAGCGCTGGTCCTTATTTTTGGTCACAGCTGTCTGTGATGTGAGCTTGCACCGTGAATGCCCGCAGGCTGGAACAGGAGGGTGAGAAGAAGATCTTGTCTTAGAAATGCACTCGGGGCATACCCAGGTGAGTCAGAGTGACCTCTTCTCCCCAGCACTGGCTTGGGAACACCCAGGACACCTTCAAGGGAGTGGCTGCTAGTGGGAACTCCATGTTTGTTTGGGATGGAGTACAGAAGTCCTTTAGGTTGCCCATCCTCGTTCAGATGGAAAGGGGGAGGCCAGTTCGGGGGCTGGGATGGCAACCGGGGTGAGGTGAAAGCCCTAGCACTCCCTCGGCTGAGAGAGCTGGACTCCGGACTCTGAGCAGCTGCAGCTCCAGGGAGAGCATGTGCTGCTTTGCAGAAAGACTCTGGCTCTGGCCACGGGGTGGGGAGGACAGTCTGCCAGGCTGAGTAATCTTTACTGACAAGCTCACCGGCTGGGTCCCAGGGCCACTGGGTCCTCGCTGGCAGATGAATGACTTGTTCCCGTATCCAGAATTGGGGAGACTCTGCCTTTGCTGAAGGTTATATTTAGGAGACAGGCTGCTTGATGAACCATGCAATAAAGAGGACACATCTGTAGCCACTCCCCTAGGGCTCCAATGTTCAGAGGAGGAGGGCTGTGCGCACCCCACCCTCAACGCCCTGCAGGAAGCTGGCCGGACTGCACTGGTCGCCTCTGACTAGGGACCTCGAGAGCGCCAGGCCTGTTGAGACCCTTGGTGGCATGTGCTGTGATGCTGAGTTCTATCCTGTGTGGGTCACAAAGGGCCCAGGAGGAAGGCTGTGTGTCTGTGAGACCCCAACTCGCCTTGCCAATGGACATGCAGCAGGTCTCGGAAGAAACAAGGCTCCTGGTGAATATGTGTGGTGGGGACATCAAGGACAACTCAGAGGAACTACGTTTCCTCCTTCCCTCTACATCCCCAATTCTCATCTAATGTTCGGGATCAGACCTGCTTGGCATCACAGCAGTGAGCGCTCCTGGGACAGAAGGATGAGGTGAGAGTACAGAGACAGAACTGCTTCCCAGTACAGTTCTCTTCACATTCTGCACCCCACTGTCCCTCCAGCCAGCAGGCACCTTCTCCCTGATACGTGGAAGCACACGAAGCTTCTCCAGGTTCCAAGTGGACGTGAGTGAGCAGCCTCGTCCTGGGGTGCCATTTCTGAGGTGTACCCCTCCCTTCTTCAGGCATCTTTTTTTTCAGATAGGGTCTCTGTCTGTCACCAAGGCTGGAGTGCAGTAGTACTTTCACAGCTAACCTCAATCTCGATCTCCTGGGCTCAAGGGGTCCTCCCATCTCAGCCTCCTGAGTAGCTGGGACTACAGGCACACACCACATCCAGCTATTTTAATTTTTTTTTCTTTTGTAGAGCTATGTTGTTCATACTGGTCTCAAACTCCTGGCCTCAAGCAATCCTTCTGCCTTGGCCTTCCAAAATGCTGGATTACAGGTGTGAGCCACTGCGCCTGGCGGAACTATCTTTAACTTTCCCCTAGAAAAGGATAGAATACCATCTTTTAGAGATGATTTCATCTTACAGAGAAATAGAGGAATGAGCCTGATTTCCTCTCCCTGATGGTTTGGCCTTTTCCTGTAACTGCACATGCAATGAAAGGCCTTTGTTCCTTTCAGACTTGTCAGGATGTTTTTCTCTGTCTCCATCCCATTATCATCAAGGACAATGATGCGAGGTTGCTTTAAGCTGTGAGGCACCTACATCTACGAGATTATTTTATGGCAGAGTCCTGGTACCTGCAATTTAACATTCGTACTTGCAGGTTTTTATATTTTTTCCCCTCAATTCAAAGTCCATTGCCTTTAGAGGTTCCATTTTGCAGAGGCACAAAATGGAATGTCACTCTGGTGCTAGCGGGGGTAAATGAGCTTCTGACTAGTGAGTGAGCCCACCCTGCCACCCGCATCCATGTCTGAAACCTGCTTTATTGTTGTCTACTTATTGTGGGGCTTCTGAGGGAGGATTATGAATTGGGAGGTTCCCAAGAACCTCACAACATGCAAATTTACTGAATTATCTTTCATCCTCTGCAGAAAGCATAGAAGGGTGAAACACACAAGCAACCAAACGAGGATCTCCCTCTGCCCTCAACCCAAATCGAAAGGACATGGAAGTCTCAAATGAAGAGTCTTGGGACACTTGTCATGGGCTTAGTCTATGGGTGTGAAGGTCCTAACGGGCTTGTTCTGGTCCTTCTGGTAATGATGTTGGATGGGGTCCCAGATTCAAATTCTATTAAGTACACATTATAACGAATTAGGCTATGGGGCGGGGGGAAACCAGTGGGTTGATTTACAAACCTCTGCAAAGTGATGGGCATTTTAGGCAGGAAGCAGAGGGAGGAGGAAATCCCAAGAGTGAGCCTTGAGATGATTCTACATTATTAGCTCAGACATTTGCTCCAGAAAGTATCTCTCTCGTCCTCTCCCGGTTCTGCTTCTGACGCATAAACGAGATCTCGGAGAGCTTTAACAGATGAAATACCTTTGGGCAGAGTTTGCGTTATTGATATTATTTGGATGTTCATGGAGAGTAGCTGGGCATTGATCTGATTAGCTGCCAGTTTTGAAAGTTGAGATGGACCATTCTTCTGTCTCCTGAGAGTGGGAACCATTTGTGATTTCTACAAATGAAATGAATCTTGCCTAGATGACAGGTTTTTTTTGGGGGGGGGAGTTGCCTTTGAGCAAGTTCAAACTTAACCCAAGGACAAGTGAAATCATTGATTCATTCAAAATAATTTACTGAATAGGTTAGGCACTATGGGAATAGAAATACATAAAGGTATAAACCCATTATTAAAGTCCACTGAGGTTCTGTTGAAAATATCACATGGGCCCAAGGATTTATAATGGAAAACAAAAATATTTGGATAGTTTAATGAAAAGCTGTTCAAAGCAGTGTGTATAAAAATTGGTGTTCAGATGGAATTTTCTCCTTTTCTGTCAGCTCCTTGCACCCACCTGCTAGCACTTGAGAGGAGGTGAGGCGAGATGGAATTGCATCCCAGTTTCTCTGAGGGACTTGCACTGAGTTAAGGATTTTATTTTGTTTTTGCTTCTGGTATTACCCATTTGTGGATTTCTTCCTTTATACTTACTTGTCCTCACATTCTTCATTTTTTTTCATTGAGAGAGAAAGAGAGAGAGAGAGAGAGTAGAAGGAGAAAAAGAAGGAGAAGGAGAAGGAGAGGGAATGGGAGGGAAGGGAGAGGGAGAGAGCTTTCAGTAGTGGTGGAGGCTGGAGAACTAAAAGTCAGGATGGCAACCAGGACAGAAGCTGGGCCTGGTGTCAGATCAGATCTGGAGATGCAGCATCGGACAGGGTCTGGGGAGTCAAAACTGCCGGGCAAGGAGTGGACAGGACATACTTCGAGCAGCGATGGGCGGGCTGGGTGGGTTCTGAAGGGCATAGAGGTCAAGATCTAGAGGAGAGAGATGAGAGAAGAGAAGATAAAGACAAGGCAAGACAAGGGAAGGAGACTCTCTCTCTTGCTGCTGGTCCCTGCACAGCTGGCTTTTTCCACTTGGGCCACGCCCCTCTTTGTGTGGCTAGAGCTGACTGCCTCTTCTTCCCCTTTTTGACCCCCAAATGCCCCTGTTCTGTGCCCAGGCAGCAGCGCTCCCTCTCAGCATGTTGCTTGCCACACGGTATGTACTTGCCTCTTTCCTATGGGGATCATCCCAGAGCCTCCCGAGGGAAGGGCCCCGTCCACCGTGTCCACCATGCTGGTGCCAGTACAGATCAGGCCATGTGTTCATGAATGTCTGATGGGAGAGTGTCAAATAAATGTCAGACTCTGATGTATGCTGCTGGAGAAGGAAATGCATCAGCCCTTTCCCAGAGAAAATAAATTTCTATCATAAGACTTCTGCCCCGTGATCCTTCATATATCACCCAGCAGGTCGAGCCAGCCACTTCCCATCCGTTCCCATTCCTCCACTGACCTGGTACCGCACTGGGCAATGGCACACGGCCTTTCTAAATGCACTTAGCTGGATTGCTTCTTCCCAGTTTGCCATCTGGACCCCTCATATTGTTAACAGAACATTCTTTAGACATTCGTCAAACTCCGGCATCAAGCAGCTCTGTTCCAGCGCGTGACTTCCTGTAACCGGGTCCTGCCGACTTCTCACTGGTATATTAAAAATAAAAAGCACACCCAGAATGGCTCATGCTTCCCCTCTGTGGTGACCTCAACCCCATGACTAGGGAAACTGTGACTCAGTCTCAGGAAAAAACACGGCTGGTGTCACCAGCAGAAACCAAGGAACCTCCCGGGCTGGCGCTGGGGATATTAATAAATCCAGTAGATTGGATCATCTGCACCACCAGCTCGCCTTTCTTTAGGGAATTTGAATGTTCGAGCGCTTTAAAGTGGAGATAAAACGACCCATGATTCATGTCTCTGCCTTTCTGAAGAGTTTCCTTGTATAAGCTCCAATAACCTCTGCAGTTACTTGAAGGTTAAAACTATTCTTTCCCCAAAAGGAGAAAGCCATTTCACTTTTCTATTCATTGCTTTTCTCCTTCAACACCTGAAAAGAGAGGTGAATTTCCCCCCTTTTCATTCTTAACAAGAGCATCTCTTGCCTACTCTTACTTGCCTGGCGATTTAAGCCTTAAAAAAAAAAAAAGCAGGGTGTAATTCTTCAGCTAATCCTTCAAGGAGACTCTGGAGGTTTTTTTTCCTTTCTCTCTCTCTGTTTATTTTTATTGGCTATTAGGCTAGCAAGTTTTGGATCTGAGCAGCTCATATCCTAGGCTAGCAGCATGCTGAGCTTATTATGCAAAGCTTATTCACGGGAGAAAATGACCTGAGCTGCCTGGTCTCAGGGCAGAGAGAGTTTTTTAAAAAGCTTTGGTTCTGTTTCCTTAACTAGCCTCCTGTAGCTCTGAAATGGCAAGCTCACCTCAGCATCTGGTCCCCTTGAAACCGAGGTAAATCCTTGGGTACTTCAGGAAGCCCAAGGGGGTACTCGTTCTGGTACCCAGCAGTCAGGTAAAGTTCAGGAAGT
The DNA here is from genome assembly GCF_000164805.1 of Carlito syrichta. NCBI lineage: Eukaryota > Metazoa > Chordata > Mammalia > Primates > Tarsiidae > Carlito > Carlito syrichta. Next base: position 851,176 of record NW_007248649.1, on the reverse strand, counting down.
GAGGTGTCCTGATTCAGAGCAGACTTTCCAAACGCTGAAGGGTTTAGAGGCTCTGGGACATTTTATCTGTGACTTCCCAGTGGGACCCAGGCCACAGGGCCGTGCTCTCTCAACCGCTGCCTCTGGGTTGCTGGTGGAGATAGGGGATCCAGGCCACCAAATGTCTAACGAGGCCCAAGGCAAGTGGAAGAGAAATTCTGGCTCCCAAACATCTATAGAGAAAGGTCTTCAGGTTTCTATTGAGAAGCTTTCTTTGACAATTTTTGACTTGTATTAATTCCCTGAAAAAGTTCACTCACTTTCCAGAGCAGTTTTCCTCCAAAGGGCGGTTTCTCTCTGAAGGCGAATTTTAATACTGATGTCTGTCATTTATCTCTTATATCTTCTTGAGAAGACAAACTGTAGAAAAGCCATTAGGAAGCACTTCATATAATAGTTCCTTCATCCTTAAAACATCTCCTGAGGGTTAGGGGAGGGGGTGCTGAGAAGGTCTTCCTCCTCCACCACTTCCTTCATTTTAAAGGCAGAGAAATAGAAACCCTAATGTGCCCAGCAGTGACCGGTGATGTCCTGCGTAGGGCTGCCCCCTCCACTTGACATTGTCTTTCTTCTTATGATGAAGATCACTTCTCCCAGAAACCTAACTTGGGATTTTTTTCCCTTGGTTTAAAGAATTCGCACAGATCCCATTTCTATTTCTAGCACAAGGAGCTCCCCTCATAAGTCTGAGTTTTATTTAAAAATGTAATATAGGAACTTGGTTTTTAAGAAGGCTAATATTATGAATTAATTTACAGTAAAAAAAAAATTACTAATTTTAAGCCTCCCAAATCCCTCCTTTCCCAGAGGTTACCACACTTTGTTGAGTGTTCTTCTGGAAATATGCTGTTTATAAGTGTATAAACACGTGTGTATATATACACACACTATTTAAATTTCAAAGATTGTTTTTCCAACAGAGAAAAAGGAAAGCCTTCGGAATTATGCTGAACAAATTCTATAATTTCTGATGTTGGTTTAGCATGGACAAGGATAACAAATTGTATTGCCAATTCTAAATAGAAAAGGTTATTTCTATTTTCATATATTCTTTGTATATATTCTATGTTCCTATGTGTACTATGTACAGACATCCTTTTATATAAATGCTAGCATATTATACACCTTACTTCCTTTTCTAAAACTTGGTTATAGTTCTCAGAGATTGTTATTTATTTCTTCTTCTTTTTTGAGAGACAGGGTCTTGATCTGTCATTCAGTCTGGAGTGCAGTGGTGCAATCACAGCTTATGGTAACCTGGAACTCCTGGGCTCAAGTGATCCTCCTGCCTCAGTTTCTTGAGTAGCTGGGTACCACACCTGAGACTAATTGGCTGTTTTTTTGAGGGGGGGGGTTGTTTGTGTGTGTGTGTGTGTGTGTGTGTGTGTGTGTCTTTTGTAGAGATGAAATCTCGCTATGTTGCTCAGGCTGATCTTGAACTCCTGGTTTCAAGCAATCTTCCTGCCATGGCCTCCTGAGTCACTGGGACTATGGTATGAGCCACCATGCCTGGTCTGTTACTTGTTAATACATAAAAACAAACCTGTTTCATTATTTTATAAACTGTTACATGGCATTTTTAAACTAGTTCCTAATTGTTTGACAATTTAGATTTTCTTTTCTTTTTTTTTTTTTTTGAGTTGGAGTCTCACTCCGTCGCCCAGACTGGAGTGCAGTGGCCGCTCCCGGCCACTGCAGCCTCGGCCTGCTGGGCTCCGGCTATCTTTCCGCCTCAGCCTTCCAAGTAGCCGGAATTATAGGCATGCGCTACCATGCCCGGCTGATTTTTTATTTATTGTAGAGATGAGGTCTCGTTGCCCAGGCGGGTCTTGAACCCGCGGGCTCAGGCAATCCACTCACCTCAGCCTCCCAAAGGCGCGGGATGACAGGCTGAGCCACCGAGCCCGGCTAGGTTTTCTATTATTTTGCTATTACAATACTACAATGAATATCCCTGTATAAATTGTCTAATATTTGTGACAATAGTTATGGAATACATTTGCAGAAGTGGACTTGCTGGGTCAAAGTGTGTGTTCATTTAAAAATCTGACATACACTGACAAATTTCACTCCCTAAAAAGTTATATCATGTTAAACTTCTCCAATTATATGAGTGCTTCCTTACTAACATGGCATATAATCTAACTTTTTGATGTCTACCAAACTGATAGGTTGAAAATTATATCTCCATGTTTTAATTTGCAGTTATTTAATTTTAAATGGATTGAGTATGTTCTCTGTGTTGGAAAGCCATGTGTATTTCTTTCTCTGTGGACTACCTTTTCATGATCTTTGCCTATTTTTCTATGAATTGTTGGTCTTTTTTCTTATTAACTCACAAGAGCTCTTTATATATTGAGGAAATGGACCAATGATTCATGCTATCTAAAGCCTCATTCTTCTTTATTTCTAATAATCAGTCATTACTATTACATATCACCTTCCTTGCTCTCTCTTCCACCCTGCCTCTCCTATAACTTCCTCGTACATTTACTTAGTCTTGCTTATATGTAAAGGAAAGAAAGATGAGAGTCAGTCTTGCAAGGAAGTACACTTTGGAATGGCCAGCCAGTATATATTATAGGATGTGTAGGAAGAAAATCTGAAGTCAGGAAGACTCTTTATCTGGCAACTGTATGCGCATCAAAGGACTGTTGTTCCTCTTGGTTGGTTGATGGACATTCAGCAGTCTTGTATCTTGCTCATACCTATAAATAATGCCCAGGTTCAACAAGCTCCATAAACTAGTATTTATGCTTCCCTACTTATTGTGTTTTTCTCTTAACTCTCTCCTTCTTCCAATTTTCTCTCAAATAATGATCATCATTTGTCTGGTACAAATTATATTTCTTAACTCATCATTGTGTACCCGAGGCAGGATGGACCAAACGGCGAGACTATGAGGCAGGAAGAGAAAGCTTCAGGTCTTGCTTGGGACTAGTCCCAGCCTTTGCCAGAGTCCTTAAGCCAATTTCACCTCTGACTGATTCAAGGAGACTGGGACCTCCCTGAAGTGTGGCTTCTCTCTCCACAGGTTCCTATTGAGAACTCACCTTTCCAGATCGTGAAAAAAGCCAACTCGACTTTAGCTAACATGGTAATGATTTGTGGGGAGTAGCAGAAATTCCTCTGTAATTATGTGTGAATTGATGTGTGATTTCCTAATGAGCCTAAGTGAAGAAATCATCGTTTTGTGATAAATGCTTTATATCTTAAAATGCCAGCAACACATATCTAATAAATTCAATCAAGCCACTCTCATTTATATAACATTTGCAATTATTATTTAACATGCTGGTTTTCTTTGCTGCTTTACTGCTTTGGGTAATTGCAGAGTCTAAAAGTTCCCTTTTCATAAACAAGGCCACAGAAACTCATTATGTTGGAGTTTTTCTTAATGCAATCATAAATGCGTTCATTTTGAAATGCGTTTGCATGGGGTGCTGGCCAAGGCGCCCTTATCAGAAAATGTTGTAGCTATTGAATGAGTTTGCAGAATCAGAGGCATTTATCCTTAGAATGAGTCAGATGATTCTGAGACTACAGCTTGGGCACCTAACCATGTTCAAACAAGTTAGGAAAAATACTTCCATGATCAAAGTATGAGGACATGATGAGCTCCAATAGAGTTAAGTGACATGACCAGTGGTCACAGGGTGGCAGTGATGGAATCCAGCACGGAAGACCACATAACCTGTTGACTGAGAAATCAGAATTCTGATTCTAGATATGCAACTTTGTAGCTGCGTGACCTTAGATAAGCGACTCAGCCCTTCTAAGCCTCACTTTACTCCTTTGTTAAATAGAGGTAGTACCAATTGTTGTTGGGAGGATTAAATGTGGTGGTGTAAGAGCTCTAATCACACTGCTTATCATATGACAGATGTTCAGCAAATAGTGGCTAGTCGAATAATTATTGATAGCTTAAAACATTGATAGATATCAGCAGTAACACAACTTCCCCCCTTCATCCCTCGCATTTTCCCTAGTAGTTAAGATGATCATCTGTTCTGTTTGCATCTTCTAAAGAGCCAAGAGGGCAAAAGTTAAAAATAGTTTTATTCCTGGGACTCAAGGTTATTTCCTGGTGGGTTGCACTGAGTAGGTTGTCAAATCCTAAATGGCCTTTACTTGAGAGGAGTTAAATTTGGGGTTTGGCATTTGATCCAGCAATCCCACTACTAGGTATCTACCCTAAGGAACAGAGGTTGTCATATAAAAAAGACACCAGCACCCACATGTTCACGGCGGCACAATTCGCAATTGCAAAGATATGGAATGAACCTAAATACCCATCAACTGATCAGTGAATAATTAAAATGTGATATATGTATATAATACACACACACACACACACACACACACACACACACACACACACACACACACCATGGAAAACTATGCAGCCATAAAAAAGAGTGAAATCATGTCCTTTGCAGCATCATGGTTGGGACTGGAGGTCATCATCCTAAGTGAACATGGCATATATTCACCATGGAATACTACGCAGCCATTAAAAAGAATGAAACCATATCATTCTTTTGAACAGAAAACCAAGAAACAGAAAGCCAAACACTGCAAGTTCTCACTGATATGTGAGAGCTAAACGATCAGAAAGATGGAAATAATAGACACTGGGGACACCAACAAGGGGAAGGGGAAAGGGAGGTAGGGTTCAGAAACTACCTACAGGGCATGATGTTCACTGTCTGGTAAATGGACCATCTGAGACCCAATCCCCACCACTATACAATATTGTTAATGTAACAAATATACATGTGTACCCCTTGATTTTAAAATTAAAAAATTGGGAGGCTTGGTAAATGGAGGCTCAAATTGGTTTTGAGACCCATGTCAACAATGGGACCCAGAATATTAGCCTCAGAGCTGGCAGAATGTATTAGAAATCTACACAGTACTAGTTTTCCCATGACCCCTTCTGAGAGACTGTGGCCCATCCACAGGTCCTGCTCAAGGGGCAATTACGGGCAGCCATGCTTTATGCTAGGTGACTCAGCTCACCATCTCCCTAGGCTATAGCTGATGGGACAAGCACAGGCCCTTGACAAGGGGCAGTCCTTGGGCTGCCCCATGACCATAGGATGCTAGGCTGGACCAATTATATTTCTTCACTCGGTAATTGAGACAAAAAACAAAACACAGCAATGTGACTGCAAAGTTATGAGATAGAGGTGGAACTGAAGAAGTTCTCATCGGCCTAGTGCAAGGTAAGATTGGACAGAAGCCAAGAGGAACAGAAGGGAGCTGGAGGGAGGGAGGGAGAAATAGTCTCTGTGCAGAGAAAACAGGGTCAGTGTGAGAGAAACAGAGAATCTTGTTAATTCTGGGTGCTGTTCTGGTACCAGAGGGTTTTCCACCTCCACACAATCTTTACATATTTCAACAGACCCTTATCCCTTGACACAAATTGACTTGAGGGTGGCCTCTTCCCTGTGTCCTCAGAAGAGTCCTCCTGAAACCTCAAGCCCAGCATGGGCTGCTGCTTTTCGATGGTAAGGCAAAGATCTCCTGCAAGAAACATTGTCATCCATTTATTTAATAGATAACAGTGCAGACCTTGTGATGGAAAAGTTTGACTTCTGAACACAAATGAATAAAAAGATGTAAATTCTCAAGGTATTTAATTCTAACAGCATTCAAAGAACTTTAAACCTCCATTCCAGTAGAGAAATCTATTATCTTTTAGGACAATTGGCTTTTTCATTGGTCCATCCAAGGACATTAAATAAAGCACATCTGAATGTTCCTTTGTGGGAGTCTGCATAGATTTCACAGTGGCTAGCATTTGTTCCTGATAAACATCCTCTCTTTTCCATATTTCCCTTGCCACCACAAGAATTCTCCTTTATCTTTCACCTGAACGATCTTTAAAAATAAATTTTATTGTGAATAGTTAAGGTATTCAAAATGACATTGCAGGATACACAGAGATAGTAAAATGGTTCCCATAGTGAAGAAAATGGCCATGTTTATCATTTCACATAGCTATCCATTTGTGTGTGTGTGTGTGTGTGTTGTGTGTGCGTGTGTGTGCGTGTGTGCGTGTGTATGGCAATAGTGGCAATAGCAGCTATCATCTATTCCTTGAGCGAAAACCCCAAATACAACCCAAGGTTCTTAACTGTAGTCTCCATGCTGTTCATTTAAATCTCTAGACTTGTTTGTTCTACATGCCTGCTACTTTGTGTCCTTTGACCTATTGAAGTATTCTCCCTGGGTGGTCTCACTAAGCTATGTATGTAGTAGGTGCTCATTTAGTGCTTGATATATACTTCCACCGTAGACAAACTAGCCAAAACTCCTGAAAGCTATTTCTTTACAAAAGCAAGCAAAACTTTTTTTTTTTAAAAAAAACGTGTTTTATTTTGGAAAATTTCAAACATATACAAAAGTAGAGAAAATGACTGAGTAAATTTCCATATGCCCATAACAAATTCAAGAATGGCCACCTCATGACCAATTTTGTTTCATATACTTCTCCTACTTCCTCTCCTCTCATGCTGATTTTGAAGCAGATCTGAGTATCACGTTATTTCACTTATAAATAGTGCTGAGTATGTTTCTAAAATAAAATATTTATTTAAAAAGTAACCAGCCAGGCCATGCTTTCTTAAGCTTTGGCCCCCTCCTCTTCCTTGGGGAGATGAATCCCTTCTCTCTCTCTCTCTCTCTAATTTACTTTCTTAATACACCATATTTTCTAATCTAAAAAAAAGTAACTGTTATCTCAATGAAATCAATAACAATTGCTTAATATTACCAAATACCCAGTGTTCAAATTTCCCCAATTGTCTTAGTAATCTTTTTGATCATTTATTTTTTGAATCATATCTGAAAATAAGCTCAACGCCTTCTGATGGTGGATATGTTGCTTAGTTCTGTTTTTACTTTTACTAGTTTCTCCTTCTCCTCTTTCCTTCCTCCTCTCCCTCTTTCATTTTCTCACTCTTTTCTGTGCAATTAATTTTTGAAGAAAGAGGATCACTGTCCTGTAGTTTTCCACAGTCTGGATTTTGCTGACCACATCCCTACGATGTCATTTTAAATGTTCTTTTATCGACTGTATTTTCCTTAAATTAATTTTTAGATCTAGAATTGAGTCTCAATCAGATTCAGGTTCAACCTTTCGGCAATATTTTAAAGGCAATATTGTGTACCCCTGACCAGAGGCACATAATGTCTTTGTGTCTCCCTTTCTGCAATGTCAGTAATCATTGACAATCACAGCCCAAGATGCCTTAGATCAGTAGGGTTGCAAAATTGTGGAGCCCTGATTCTGTTATTCCTTCTTCATATGTTAAGACAGATAAGTCTAACTTTTTGTCAACTATTCATTCACAAAACACGAATTCAAAATAAAATGATGAACAGTTTCATGATGGTGACCACAGAGCATTAAACCCCAAGGTGGGGCACTGCCCAGCTCGCCCCCCATTGTCCCGACCTCAAGCAATGACAGTGATACTGGAATGTCTGTCAATACCACAGCATGAAGGGAAATACAGAAGAGTATAGACATATAGGGGAACCCTGTATATGCGTGGTGCCTCTTGGTGACACCTTGGGGGAGTTGTCGATCTCTTTAAATTCTACAATTCTTATTTTATTGCTTTTTCTTTTTCTTTTCTTTCTTTTTTCTTTTTGAGTTGGAGTCTCACTCTGTTGCCCAGACTGGAGCCCAGTAGTGTGATCATGGTTAACACAGCCTCAACCTCCTGAGCTCAGGTGATCCTTCCTCAGCTTCCCAAGTAGCTGGGACTACAGGCGTGTTCCACCACACCTGGCTAATTTTTTGATTTTTTGTAGAGACAGAATCTCGCCAAATTGCCCAGGCTGGTCTTGAACTCCTGGACTCAAGCGATTCTCTCACCTCTACCTCCCAAATGCTGGAATTACAGGTGTGAGCCACTGCACCTGGCCCTTTGTCTTTTTCTTTAACTTTTTTTTTTTTTTACATGCTTTTTAAATGCTGTTCATATAGGAAAGTCAAGATACATGCCTGCTTCACAGGTGTTTTCTGGTTCCCTAGCATCTATGAAACGTAACCAATAAGTTTCTTTGTTAAGCATTATTCTGAACTCATGGGTTTTAACATATTTGGTGTGTTTCAGTTCATTGCAGTTTCTTTTCTCAAGCTTGAGCTCTGGGAAGACTCTTGGAGTTGGCTTGTGAGTTCTTTTGACCTGGCTCCTGTGGTCTTGGATATTTTGCTTGCTGTCTGATATAACAAGATGCCCAAGCTTGCCTTGTACACTTCCTGCCCTAGATTCAGAATCAGCTTTTTCTCCAGGTGAAATCAGTTCTTTCCCCTGGTTCCTTATAGTGGAAATGGTGTTTACAGACCCCATTCTGGGTGCTAGGAATAATTATTGACACAGGGTTGGTTTTCATTTCTGGGTCTTTTATTTTAAAAGTTTTAATAAAGTTTATTGTCTTAGAGTAGTTTTATATTCACAGAGGAATCGAGAGGAAGGGACAGAGATTGGTAATAATGTGTTTAATTTTGTTAGAAGCTGCCAAACTCTCTTTCTAAGTGGCTATACCACTGGCACTCCCACCAACAATGAATGAGAGTTCCTGCTGTTCCAGGTCCTCACCAGCATTTGGTGGTGTCAGTGTTCTAGATTTAGGGCGTTCTAGTAAGTGTCCAGTGGTACCTCATTGTTGCTTTCATTTGTACTTCTCCAATGACATATGATATGGAATATCTTTTCATATGCTATGTGCCATCCCTATATCTTAAGAGGCATCTATTAAGGTCTTTGGTCTATTGCTTAATGGGGGTGGGGGGTTTGTTTTCTTATTGTTGAACTTTAAGAGTTCTTTGTATATTTTGGATAACAGTTATTTATCAGACACGTCTTTTGCAAATATTTTCTGCCAGTATGTGGCTTCTTTTCTTATTCTCTTGATATCTGTGTGTGTGTGTATATATATATATATTTAAAAGACAAAATATATTTTGAGTTTCTACTGATACTTGCAGTTCAAATTCAAGATTCTACTGATACTTGCAGTTCAAATTCAAGATTAGCCAGGCACAGTGTTCCATGCTTGTAATTCCAGAACTTTGAGAAGCTGAGGCAGGAGGATTGCTGGAGCCCAGGAGTTTAAGACCAGCGTAGGCAACATAATGAGACCTCATCTCTACAAAAAAATTTTTTTAAAATAGCAGGGCATGGTGGCTTGTGCCTGAAGTAGTCCCAGCTATCTAGGAGGCCGAGGCAGAAGGATCTCTGAATTCAGGAGGTCGAGGCTGCAGTGAGCTATGATCGTGCCACTGTACTCCAGTCTGGATGACAGAGTGAGACCCTATCCAAAAAAAAAAAACAAAATCAAGATTACAGATTTTCATTTAATCAATCTTATATTTTAAATTGCAAAATTTTTTTTGGTTTGTCATTTATTTTCTTTTGTTTATGGTGATTTTCACCATACAAAAATATTTTATCTTAAATGGATAAGTAGAGATCTATCAGTCTTTCCCTTATTGCACCTGAATTTTGAGCCAGAGTTAGGATAGTTTTCCTACTCCCATGTAGAGACTTCATCCCATATTTTATTCAGTGTACAGTTTCATTGTTGTTTATATTTAAATTTCTGATCCATTTGAAATGTATCTTATTGTGGCTGATGAAGAAAAGATGCAATTTTATCTTTTCTACATGACTTTTCGTTTAATCCAGCACCTCTTTCCCCCCTTGATGTGAGACGACCTCTTTATCATCTATTAATGTTCTACATGTGATCGGGCCTATTTCTGTACCATCAATCTTCCTGTCTATTCATGCGTCAATACTACATTATTTGATTTATGGAAGCTCTAAAATATACTCTTCTTTTTCAGCGTTTTCCCGGTTATCTTACTAAAATGAAACTTTTGAGTGAGGACCTATCTTCATCTCCTGTTGGGATCTTTATGCCTATTTTTTCTAGGACGGCACCTCATTGGGTTGGTAAGTGGAGTTGACAGGAGGCATGAGTGGGCTTTCTTCCCCTTGAGACAGAAGTTGGCAAACTATGGCCCACAGCCCCATCCATTTTTATTATTTTCAGGTTTAGTTTTCTGAGCCGAGGTCTCACTCTGTCACCCAAGCTGGAGCACAGTGACACTATTACAGCTCACAGCCTTGGCCTCCTGGGCTCAGGCTATCCTTCTGACTCAACCTCCTGAGTAGGGACTACAGGCATGCACCACCATGCCTAGTTTGTTTGTTTGTTTGTTTTGTAGGAACGAGTTCTTGTTATGTTGCCTAGGTTGGTCTCGAACTCTTGGGCTCAACCAATCCTCCCACCTTGGCCTCCCAAAGTGCTGGGATTACAGGTGTGAGCCACTGTGTTCAGCCCATTTATTATTATTGAGACACATAAATGTGGACACTTATGTATAGTCTATAGCTGTTTTTGAACTATAATGAGAGGGTTGAGTAGTTGTGATAAAGACAGGTACAGCCAGTAAAGCCTAAAATATTTAAGTATTATACCTGGCCCTTTATAGAACATGTTTGCTGGCCCCAGCCTCAAACACATTGGCATTGGTATCCTAACAGGTCTTCCAGAGATAATGCGAAACCCCAGAGCAAGACGTGGGGCCCCCTCCAAAATGGAAATGTGATCCTCTTGCTCAAAAATCAGAAAAGAAGCACTGCTCAAAGTCTAAAATATACAGCCCTTTCCTTTCCTCTGTGGTTCCTCTCTCAATTTGTCATGTTGTTTTATTTGCTATTTCATGTATTCTAAGTAAAAAAAAAATTAAAATTAAAATGATTAGCATGAATTCTACCTTTCATCTTTACATTGTGTAATGCCTCTTTTAAATGCAAATATGAGCATTTGACTTGGATGCAGAATCCCTGGATTTACTCAATTCATATTTCGTAGTTTGTCCCTGGAGGCACCTTCAGCTCAAAACAGCGGGAAGGCGGGAGAGAGGGTCCCCAGGTATGGAGTAGACCTGGAAGAGCACTCTCTCAGGCACAGGGACACGTGCAACGCAAGTGTGCAGCCTAAAAAAAGCCCAGGAAACTGGGACAGTGGTGAACCCTGCTCCCAGCTCTTTGGGACTCTAAGAAGGAAGGGCTGCTTGAGGTCAGGAGTTCGAGACCAGGCTGGGTGACATAGTGAGACCTGTCTCTTAAAAATTAAATTAACCAGACATGGTGGTACATGCCTGTAGTCCCGGCTATCATGGAGGCTGAGGAGGGAAGGTCACTTGAGGTCATAGGTTTGAGGCTGCAGTAAGCTGTGATCACACCATGGCTCTCTAGCGTGGGCAACAGAGTGAGACATAACTCAAAAAAAAAAAAAGGCCCACAGCTCTTCCCCACAATTCAGAGCACACAGAGCTTGATGTCTGTCCTCTTTCCCCTTCCCACCAGCCACTGCATCAACCCATAATCACCATTTCCAAGCCAAGGGTGGGAAAATCCCACAGACCCACCATCACAAGGACAGGCGATCCCTAAAAGTACTGTAACCTCTGTACCAGAACAGCTCAGCGCCTGGATCGGGGTGTGTGAGGGGCTTGCCTGCCAAGGCACTCCCTGCCACGGTGCAGATCTGCCAGCCAAGTCATGGGTGGCCCTAGTCACTAGGCGGTGGCAGGAGATAGGGTGCTGAGTACTGTCCCCAGGGAGGAGAGGAGGCAGCAGGGGGCCTGTCTGTTTGTCAACTGATTCTCCAACACTCCAGCGCTGTCCTGTTGGTTCACTTACAAAGCACGAATTCAAAAATAAAATGAACAACTTCATGATGGCAACCACAGAGCATGAAACCCCAAGGTGGGGCATGTGCAACTGCCCCGCTCGTCCTCCATGAAGCTGGTCCCAACCTCAAGCAAAGACAGTGATGCTGGAATGTCTGTCAATAACACATTTTGGGGATCCCTGTGTGTGTGTGGTGCTTCTCAATGACACCTTAGGGGGCTTGTCCATCTATTTAAATCCAACAATTTTTATTATCTTTTTTTACATGCTTTAAAAAATTGTGGTAAAATATACATAACATAGACTCTCTCATGGTAACCATTTTTAAGTGTACAGTTCAGCATCACTAAGTGCGTCCGTACTGTCGTCTCCAGAGCACCTTACATCTTGCCAAACTGAAACTCTATGCATTCAACACTGACTTAGCTTTCTCTCCTCTCTCCAGCCCCTGGCAGCCACCCATCCACTTTCTGCCTCTATGGATCTGACTATTCTAGGTACTGCTTATAAGTGGAATCATCTCCTGTGGGTTCTTTTGTGATGGGCTTATTTCACTTAGCATAATGTCCCCAAGGTGCATTCATGCCGCAATGTGTTGCAATTCCTTTCCTTTGTAAGGCTGAATAATAGTCCATTGTATGTATGTGTATATCACATTTTGTTTATCCACTTATTCGTAGATGGACACTTGGGTTGCTTTCATGTTTTACCTATTGTGAATAATGCTGCAATGATCACAGGTGTACAATTTATTCTTTTTAAACTTGGTTCTTATATCACTGAATGAACCTTTATACAGGACTGCAATGACACCGTAGCTACTCTGTGGGGTCCTGGGGCCTCGGGGACATTCCCAGAGTCACACTCAATGCTTCACTGAGGATTTGGTATCTAGCCTGCATGGATTGGCAGTCTCAGAAAATGTTGCAGAAAGAGAAACCACTGAGCATTATTTTTCTTTGTTTCTGCAAAAACAACTTTGGTTTATTTTCTCCCATTTGAGTCTTTGTTTTTACCTATGCAAATGTGATTCATCTTTCAGTGCTGGAGAAGGGCCCTAAATAACATAATTACTTCGCCAATCATCTACTTGGCTACTGGAAATCATCTTTTTAGAGAGGTCGACTGCAGTTGCTTGAGCTCTATACAGACTTCAAATAATGAGCACACTTCTTTTCTTAACATGCTAATTTTCCTCTGAAGCCAGTGTTATTTTGAAAGGGGGATTTAATTGGATATTAAATCTGCAATAGAAAGATTAATTTATGAAATAAACAAACATATCAATCTAATAGGTCTTTGAAAAAAAAAATCAGATTTTCCACTGTAGTTTTTGTTAAGTACAAATGCATTCAGATATGCATTTAATTCTCTGCCCATTTTGCTGTGCTTCGTAGGTCTCAACATAAATGCTTTCCTGGGTTGCTTCCAAAGGAAATCATCCCAGGAGGCTGAGTAAGCCCAGGATTCTGCAAGCACTGGCCCCCGAATAACCTTTTGCTTAAAGACTTTACCTGTATAAATGAAATTCAAGCAATGTTGAGAAACCATTTTGAAATGAACAACACTGAAGCAATTCCAAGGGGTATAATTTAGGAAGCATCAAAGGTGGTGGTAAGAGAATACATTTACCTCACTGTAAGTTTTAAGGAAATCAAAGATCAAAACAGGCACATGTCCGAGAAGGAAATTAAGAAATGAGAAGTACCTCATAGTTATATAAAAATCCCAAATGATTTTTCAGAAAATTATTTTGAGGCAAAGTAATGCCTTTTCAAATAGAAATAAAAGTGACCCCCTCCCCCTCCAAGTTTATAAAACAGGCTTCCTGGGAGTAGGAAACAAATGAGTCGCTTTTCAACTCTACGTTTTAAAAAAGATCAAGAAAGCAAAGTGTTTTTTTTTTTTTTAGCCCCTGAAATAGGTCTTCATCTGGGAGAATGGCAGTACAACCATGATTTTAGGAGGATGTCTTTAGACTAGGGCTCTGAGCTGAAGGAAATGGAAGGAATAGTCATTAGCAACCACGACTGGGAGATCAGCTGGGCCAGACTGGGTCAGACATGTCCCGCCGCAAGAGGCTCGTGGGTTATCAGGGCGGGGAGTAAAGAGATAAGCGTGCGGGGTAACTAGGGGGCGGGTGTGGGGAGAAGGCAAGCATGTGCGGTAAGGGGGAGAGTTGGGGGTGTGAAGAGGCGAGCGTGTGGGGGGTAACCAGGGCAGGGCGAAGAGGTGAGCACGTGGGGCAACCAGGAAGGGGGGATTAAGAAGCAGGTGCGTGGTGGCTCGGCTTGTAATCCCAGCACTTTGGGAGGCCGAGGCTAGTGGATTGCTTGAGATCACCGGTTTGAGACCAGCCTGGGCAACTTGGCGAGACCTCGTCTCTCCAAGTTCCAAAAAATTAGCTGGGCGTAGTAGCGCGCGCCTGTAGTTCCAGCTACTTGGAAGGCTGAGGCGGAAGGATTGCCGGAGCCCAGCAGGTCGACGCTGGGGTGGCGGTGAGTGTGCCTCTGCACTCCAGCCTGGGCGACGGAGTTGGGAGTTGGACTTCGACTAAAAAAAAAAAAAAAAAATCCCAAACCAAAAAACGAGCACATGGGATAACCGGTGGCAGGGGTGGGGGGTGTCGGTGAGGAGGGGAGCACGTGGAGTAAGCAGGATGGGGAGGAGGGGTGAAGAGGTCCACACTGGGGTAAACCAGGACGGAGTGAAGAGGTGGGCACGTGGGGTAATGGGGACCGGAGGTGGGAGTTGAGACAGCACGTGTTGGCACCTCATATGAAATCCTTGGAAATATAATAGTGGAGTGGTAACTTACAGGGAGATTTCATGTTTTTTGGAGGGAAGTATTTCCTTTGACAGTTCATCCAACGGCTATTGTTATCCCCAGATCATTTTTTAACACATGACTTTTCAAGTTTTAAAACTTGGCAATGAGATTTTCTTGAAGGCTTTATTCCAGGAGTGGTCAATTCACTGAAATAACACATATATATTTTTGTTGTTGAGGAATTTTTGATGCTCTTCTAATAAGTTTTTGTTGTTGATGAATGGATGAAACACTTGATCTTCATCTAATGAAAGTCTTTTATTATTTGGTGTCTACTTATTAGATGACAATAAAGTATTTTGACAGAATGGAGTGACCAAGTTTGGATACAATAATAATCACTGAAGTAGAGAAAATTTGTCCTTATATTGTTAATGTTTGGGAAGATAATGTAATACAGGTATGGTTTAAAAAAGAGTCTTTGTCATATATATATATGGAACTATAGGTGCACGCTACCACACCCAGCTAATTTTTTTTTTTTTGATTTATTGTAGAGATGAGGTCTCACCAAGTTGCCCAGGCTGGTCTCGAACCCACAACAGGCAATCCATTCGCCTTGGCCACCCAAAAATTCTGGGATTACAGGTTTGAACCACCACATCTGGCTATATAATGCTATAATGTATTTTTATTTGCCTCAAAAATAATGTAGAACATGACTAGGTGGGTAGGGATGTGTGTGAACCAAGATTGTCCAAATACTGATAACGGTGGAAGCTAGTAGGGCATGCAGAAGCATTCACTAGTGTCTGTTTTCTGTACTCACTAGTGTCTGTTTAGTGTCTGAAACTTTCCATAACAAAAAGTTATCTTTGAAAAAAATCCATCGTTACATTTTTTTTTTTTCTTTAAGAGACAGGGTCTTTCTCTGTCGCCCAAGCTGGAGTGCAGTGGCATGATCATAGTCCACTGCGGGTTTGAACTCCTGGACTCAAGGGATCCTCTCACCTAAGCCTGTGTTACATATAGGAAATAACAATGTGATGGTTGGTTAAATCATCTCATCAGAAACAATGGAGGCAGTAAAGCAGAAGAATGACTTACTTGGAGTGCTGAAAATAATGTCAAAGAATAAGTCTACTGCACAGAAACACAAGTAGCTGGGACTACGGGTGCACCACTATACCTGGCTTATTTTTACTTTTTGTGGAGAGAGGGTCTCACTATGTTGTCCAGGCTGGTCTCTAACTCCTGGCCTCAAGCGATCCTCCCACTTAAGAATCCTCTACCCATTTCCCTGAGCAGGAGAGTGGGCATAACGAGTCTCACCCTTTGCCAGAGCAGGTCCCATACAGGCAGAGTGTGGGAGCAGTGGCCCTTCCATGTTTCTGGTTCCAGCCACACCAACGCTGACACAACAGCCTGTTTCGGGAGATCAGAAGGAGGTACAGGAACCAAGGCTTGCTACAGGAGGAGAGAAACAGAGTACTTGTGATGTAATTCGAAGAGTTTTGAAGAGCCCAGGCTGGATCCTCTTCCCCATTTGCCTGGCATAAAGGTCAGATTCCTTCCTTTGGGTTTGGCTCACAGCACTCTTTCCTCACTTTTTTTCTTCTTTTTTTCCAGTGCATTAGGATGTATTTGTATCTCTCTTATCTACCTGCAAATGGCTAGTCCTTTAAGACAGAAGATAAAAGGGAAAGAAAGCCATGTATTAACTGCTTATTTATTAAGTGTTAAGCATAGAGCTAGACACTTTATGTATGATCTTTCATGTAATCCTATCAGGTGAGATAATTGTTTAAAACTCATTTTATAAAAGAGGAAATAGAGGTTGGAGAAATTAATTATCTTGCTGGTCTGTATAGCTTAAAATACCTCTGGTTGCAAATTAATAGCAAGCCGAGTTCAAACTGTTTCAAACAACAAACGGAATTTCTTGGCTGTGGTAACTCAGTAAGCCCCGAGGTGCAGCAGGTGTCGGGGGCAGTTGTATCCGGATTTTGGCTCTTGTGTCTCCAGGAGTCTGCAGATTCTGCATGCACTGGCTCATCCACAGACTGCTTCCCTCTTAGCAGCAAAAAGGCTGCAGCTGTGTCAGGCCCCATATCTGCATCACATGCTAATGGAGGCAAGAAAGAGCTTCTCTCTTCCCGACTGTAAACCAAGCCCTGCAGTTCATATGGATTGGGTTAGCAGATTATGGTGGACAGGGAAGGCCATGTGACAAGTGGCTCAAGCCTATTCTTTGACCATGGCAAAGAGGATGAGATTATACTGTCTGGTTTTGCCAGTTAATGTTCAACCCTGGGACTGGGACTTAGGTTAATCTAACCCCAGCCACAAGACTGCTGCAAGTTTTTTTTTTTTTTTTTATATCTGGAAATGTCTTTACTTTCATTTTTGAAAAGGTGTTTTTGCGGGATATAGAATTATTCTTTGACATTATTTTCAGCACTCCAAGTAAGTCATTCTTCTGCTTTACTGCCTCCATTGTTTCCGAAGAGAAGATAACTATTCATCACATTGTTATTTTCTATATGTAATCAGTCATTTCTATCCTGTAGCTTTTTTGTTTCAACTGTTTGACTATGATGTGTCTGTCTTTCTTTTCGTAAACATCTTTGATTTGTAGATTAATGCTTTTCATCAAGTTTGAGAAGTTTTCTCCTTTATTTCTTTGTATAATTTTTCTATTTCTTTGTTTCCATCTGTTCTTTCTGCTAATTCTATTAAATTGCATGTTGGCATGCTTGATGTCACTTATGTCTCTGGGTCTTCATACATGTCTCTTCAATCTGTTTCCTTTCTATTCCTAAAATTGGAAGAATTTTGTTCAAGTTCAGTGATTCTTCTTTTAATTAAAATCTATTGATCTCAGTAAAATTTTTATTTTATTTATTCTGTTTTCAAGTCTAGAATTGCCAGTGAATTTAAAAAGAACATTGTATATTTTAAACTAAAATTACCTATTTGTTATTTATTCTCTCTATTTTTGGTATCGTACCCAATAAGTGATTTTTCATCTCTCCTCCTTTCCCACCTCCCCTTATGAGTCTCTAATGTTCATTATACCATTCTATATGCCTGCAAAGTTAAACAACTGCAATTGAGCATAGAAAGACATTCATCAGATTTCCACAGAAAAGTAATTTGATAGCATTAGACTTCCCAGGGGTCTTTGGGCTTGTCCATTCTCAGCGGGGAGGATGTGGAGAGAAGAAGCTGTCCCTTGTCCACCCATCCTGAAGAGACCCAGGTTGGAGGCTGAGCAGAGGGAAGGTGTTGGTGGCCATCACTGATATGGGGGGAAAGTGAAAGGGAAGATGATGCTGAGTGGCAAAAGTGGAGAAGTTTTGCCTTTAACATATGATATTGAGAGATATTGAGAGAAGCTGTTATAAAGAGAGGCTTTGCTTCAGTTTTAATGATGTTTGCTATGCGTCCATAATTCACTCTTTCTCCTTTAACATTTGTCAGAGAGATGAAAGCATTGAAAGAACTGAAGCATTAGTAAAGAACTGCATTATTAATTAATTAATTACTGGATTGTGTTTCTCTGAACATGGCACTGAGCTGAGACTGGACCGTGTGAGGCTCTGGAATTTATTTGGGCTACATGCACAGTTGAAGCAACATAATCAAGAACCAAACAGGAATAATGTGGACAGATTGTGTTCTGGTTGTCTAGAAACTGAAGGCAGCTGGAAGTGGGAAGCACCTGGTGGAGGAGGTAGAATCTGATATCGAGGAGTGAAGATGGTTTGGCTGGTTGAATTGAGGGAGGGGAGGGTTTGAAACTGGCAAAGTGAAAGGTTGGGAAATGCCTAGTGAGTCATGTGGACGCTGGGGGAAAGAGGCACGTCTGAGGGCAGGAAGGACAGGGCCGGGGCGTCTGGGTGGCTAGGTAGCAACAGGAGGCCATCAAGAGGGAATCTGCTTCTAAAAATAAAATTCATCCATTGTTAAAAGAGCTTATAAGTAAAATGTGGCCCACACCACCACTGAATGCATTGCGGCTGTTTGATGCAATCAACTGAATGTATTTATAGCTACATGGAGAGAACTCAAACACCCTGGGGTAAGTTAAAAAAAAAAGAAAGAAAGAAAGAAAAGGAAGTGGCAGGAGCCTGTAGCACACTGCCATTGATGTAATTTAGAAACCTATGCACCCATCAAGCCAAACCACACATTTGACAAGGACACAGACATTCTTGGATGTGTATGCATCAGTTTCATCAAAGTGGGCACCAGCAGGAAGGAGAAGGAGGCAGTAGGGGATGGGATGGAGGAGAAAAACAAGGACCTCCCCTAAACAAGAGAGGGAACTCGGATAGGTCAATTATGGTGTGACTCAACTTTCTAAACCTATGTCCAACAAGGAAAAAGGGCAAAAGACACTCTAGGCCCACCACTCACGGTGCTTAGGGCTGGGTCAGGGGAGAAACCCTTGGGTGCTTCTGCCAGCTTCTTCTGTCTCCACTGCTTTTGGTGTGGTGGAAGGGGGTAACAAGTAACTCCACACCTAGGAGCTTCCAGAGGAGGACACAGGTTCAGGATGGCAAGGCAAGATGGCAGAAAGTGCCCTGGCTCACCACTACCTGGCCACGTGACGGGTCAACTCACTTCTCAATTCTGGCCCTGATGTTCTCATCTATGAAATGAAAAGTTTAAACTGCACACTCTCTATAGTCCCTTCCAGATCTAAAATCCCTACCCTTCCTCCTGCCCCAGGGGGAAAAATGTCAGCACAACCCAAGGAAAGTCCAGCTCCTCTCTCTTCCCAATTCTGGACCATCCTAGAGGGTAGAATTAGGTTCTGCAAACTGATTGCATGGCCAGTGAAAAGAAAGCAAATCCATCAATGACCCCTCAAAAAGCTGACATGGGAATTACAAATAAATCTAAGTTATATTGTGTTTATAACATGGTTTGCGTGAGTTTGTATGACCCACGAAGCCCTAAACGTTTATTTTTCTCTGAAAGAAGTTATGTTCAGAGAGCAGAATGAACCATGCCATTGAGTGTGTGTGTGTGTGTGTTTGTGTGTGTGTGTGTGTGTGTGTGTGTGTGTGTTGGAAACGTATCTGATGCTGTTATTGTCCCTTCAGTAATGGTCCGATTTCCACATCTAGGCAGGAGCACTCAAGGAATCGATGCTGTTGACCACTGAAGCAATTGTCATGTTTTAAGCCATTTCTGCTTTTATTCATGCTCTTTTGTGTCTGACAACCTCTTTCTCTGGGTAATAAAGGATCACTTCTAGTTCTCTGAAATCACTTATTTTGTTCCTATTGTTCATTACAACACAGGTGTGATCTATTTATGAATTTGCCTAAGTAACAAAGTGAGGCAGATGATTTATAGAGTCCAGCTTTGTTATTTGTGAAGCATGAATACAGAGCCTCAGACAGGTGAGGGGCAGGCGACAGCTTTCTGTGGGAGCTGGGGATGTTCTGTATTGGAATAAGGTGCTGGCTAAACAGGGAAGTTCAGTCTGGAAAAATCTATCGGGCTGTACGCTCTTGTGCTTCTCTGTATGTATATTATATTTCAGTCATTAAAAAAAAATCGAGACAGAGTCGCACTAATTTGCCCCAGTTGGTCGCGAACTTCTGGCCTCAAACTATCCTCTTACCTCAGCCTCTCAAAGTACTGGGATTACAGGCATGAGCCTCCATGACTGCCCAATATATGTTTCTCCTTTTAAATAAAAGTACTTGAAATGGCCAATAGCTCATATTCTTGGGATGTCTAGGGGTTAACGATCATGAATGGACTTGGATTAATACTAGTAGTCAAATTGCACCTCAGATTCATAGAATTTTAAGCTTGCATAAAGATCTTAGAAATAATTGTTTAATTCCTAATATACAACTGAGGAAACGTGGCTTGCCCCAGCCCGCATAGCAAGGTGGAGATGGAATAGCTCAGTTCCCTCCTCCCAGCCAGGGCTCAGGGACAACACAGCTATAGATGATAGGAGAAAGTCAAAAGAGCTGAACCGTTGGGGGCCAACATTGCATTTATTCACACATTCTCTGGTGGTTCCCGTCAAAAATGAGGGTTGTTCATCTTGGAGGTTACCTGCCATCTCACAGCAATTTGTGGCGAAATTAACTAGAATTTACATCTAGAGATTCTTCTGCATGTCTTTACTTCAGTCCAAAGATCATCTTAACGAGAACTGGAAATAGGTTTGTTTGTGAAGGGGAAAGATGATAATTTGTCAGTGATTGATAGGTGCTGTTTACATTTAAGAATATATATATTTAATATATATTTGAGTCAGGGTCTCACTGTTGTCCAGGCAGGAGTACAGTGGCATGTTTCTGGCTCACTGCAGCCTCGACTTCCTGGGCCTCAGCCTTCTGAGTGATTGGGACTACAGACACATGCCACCATACCTGGCTAATTTTAAAAAACTTCTTTGAAGCCGGGCTCGGTGGCTCAGCCTGTAAACCCTTTGGGAGGCTGAGGTGAGTGGATTGCCTGAGCCCACGGGTTCGAGACTTGCCTGGGCAGCGAGACCTCATCTCTACAATAAATCAAAAAATCAGCCGGGCGTGGTAGCGCAAGCCTGTAATTCTGGCTACTTGGAAGGCTGAGGCAGAAGGATCGCTGGAGCCCAGCAGGTCGAGGTTGCGGTGGCCGGGAGTGGCCACTGCACTCCAGTCTGGGTGACAGAATGAGACTCCAATTCCCCAAAAAAAAACCAAAAACCAAAAAACTTCTTTGTAGAGACGAGGTCTCACTATCTCACTACGTTGCCTAGGCTGGTCTCGAACCCTTGACCTCAAATGATCCTCCCACCTTGGCTACCCAAAGTGCTGGGATTTCAGGGGTGAGCCACTGTGCCTGGTCTTATTATTTAAAAGTTTGGAACTAAGATAATTTTGCTTTCATAGATGCAAAACAAGGATGCAGTCATTTCTGCTTCCTACCTTTCTACTCCCAGGGATATGAGATGTTAGGAGGCCTGGTCTCCTGGCTGATGGTAACTGAGAGGCAGGTAGCAAAATCCCTGGAAGAGAGAGGCCAAGAAAAGGATATGGATTCCTCGGGAGCTCATCTACCCTTTATGCCTCCTGCCAGCCTTGTCTGACCCCCCAAATCAGGGACCAGAGCCATCAACTGGGAAAGATTTGCATGCACTCAATTAATTATGCAGGTCTTTTAGTCTATGCAGAGGTAACTGGTAGCGTGAACTCACTCTGGCAGGCCTGCATTTTATTTAGGTTCTTCCTGTTCCACCTGGAAGAGGCATATAAAATAAGTCCTCTGAGTCGTTTGAGCAGTGAACTGGAAACTCGGAATCCATAACTCAGGTCGCCACTGTGTGTGTGGGAAATGCTGTGTTGGTAATTTCAAACAAATAAAATGGGTTTGGGGGAGGGAGGCAGGATGTGGAGAAGGGATGGGGAGGAGGGGCAGACGGAAAGAGGAGCAGGAAGAGAATGAGGAAGTATGCCCCACATAGGAGGTTGTCATGGAAGTTTAGGCCAGAACAAAAGGCAGAAGTCCTTTCACCGGCAAGTGCTGAATTCCACTGGCGAGGAAGAACAAGGACTTGAAGCGGAGGATTACAAGAGGGAGAGAAACTCATAACCTACATCTATTGTACCAGAAAGAAAAGCTTATTATACTTACAATTTATTAGTTTCCACCTTTGTAATGGCCTCGGGCAGCGTGCACAGTAGGAAATTCCAGAAGGAAGGGAAAAACTGCCCTGTGCATCCTCCTCCCGATAAGTCAGTCCCTCCAAGCCGGGCGGGATAAGGGGAGCAATTCATCTTGCTTGGCATCCTTCAGATACAGTGGCCTAAGGATCACCATGGAAAGTTGTCTCTGTTGTAGCTCAAAAGCCCTTTTGGAAGCCCAGGTCCCAGCCAGACTTTGGGTGTCCACAAAGGACATTGCTTTGAGATTCCCCCCTCCCAGTTCTCACCTTGAGGAAAGGGTACTTTGCTTTGGCTCCATGTCAGAAAAGTCCAGAAACATCCCTGGTGATATGGATTTTTCAGGTCAGCCTGAGTTTCCAAGGACCCACCTTGTCTGTCTGCTTAGCCTTTCTCTAGTTATCTCTTCTCTCACTGGGAAGTCCACGCCTTACCTGGGAGGACACTCCTGGCTCACCCTGGTCTGGTCACTTCTCTACTTTACCCTTCTTAAATCTAATCCCAGCTCTTTTTTTTCCATAGTGAAAGGAGCTAGAAAAGCAACTGGAAGTTTGAGGTTTGGACAGGAAGGTCCTTCAGAGGTGGCATGGGGCTGAAGCACCAGGCATTATCCCCAGTTGCCCATCCTGGTCACCTCCTTCCTAGGCATGTGTGTGTCACTGGGCTCCTCAGGGTTGCTGAGATCCCTGGTTTCATGGGAGAGAGCTATGCCTTACTTCAGCTGTGGCCCGCTTCTGGTCCTTAGGTCATGCATGGCTGTGATCTGGGTAGGTCCTGCTTTCTCCTACCCACCTCCCCCGCCCCAGGTTTTCTTCTAGCTTGTTGTTAAAACCAAACACAAGGTGTTCAATTCACATTGTTTCTGGCCACTCTGCTTTCTAGATCTCACTATATTCAGCCAGCATGAGGACCTGTGACTGGTAAGAAGGCACAGGTGGTGGGGAGGCCTCTGTGTAGATTTTTCCTCCCAGCTTGAATACTTAGACATGACAGTTTATGGTCAATTTTCTATCATCTATGACTAGATTTTCCTCTTTGAAAAAACTGAGCCACAGGGAAGAACTGTCTGGGTGTCAAAGAACACAATTTCAAGAAATTGAGTTTTAAAGATCTAATTGACTTCCATTAGTGATTCATGAACTGGGCAGCATCCGTCTACCAATTAGACAGGAGCTCTGCCAGGGTGTTGCAAATCAGTGGGATTTTGAGAAGTAACTTGAGCAGGAACAAGGAAACAGCTAGTGCAAAGGGCATATTGGCTAATATCAGTTCATTTCGTGTAACTTTCCTTGTGTGGATTCAAGCAGAGGGGATTTTCTTATCATGCTGGCTCAGTTGACTGAGCCCTTTTGATTGGTTGCTGTGACTCTCCTATTTTTTTGGAAAACTGACCTGTTTGGGGATTAGGCTATCATCTCTCTCAATTTCTCAGAAGTTCAGATCTCACAAATAAACAGCTTAAGTTTAGGTTTGGTAGCATGAGTGACTCTACTTTGGATTGGTTTGTTGGGGCATTGTGCAGGAGCTCAGCTCAAATCAGTGGTCTCCCATGAATTTTATTTCTCATGGTGTGTTGGTGATATATGTGTTCTGTTTGACTACACTGCAAAATCAAACACAGTTTGGGTCATTCATTCAATATATATTTCTTGAGCCTCTATGTTGTGTCAGGCACTTCTCTGAAACTTACAGACCAGCAGTGAACAAAACAGATTATCTCTGATCATGGAGTTTACATTCTAGTTGGAGAGACATAAAAATATTAAATAATTTTTTATACATTCAGATAATACTTCTATTAAGGAAAATAAAGCCAGGAAGCAGGTCAGGAGTGCTGGGTTGGAGGAATACAGTACCACACAGAGTGGTCAGAAAAGACTTCACGGACCACCCTGTGAAGATATCTCCTGTTGGAGATAGCTGCTGTTTCAAAATCTTTCCACCTCTGCTTCCCCTTTGTCAAGTGTATAGATGATGGGGATAAAGTCAGTAACCCAAAATCCTGCCTTCACCAGTCTGTATCTCTGATATAAGATACCCATTCCATTCAGATACCCAAATTACAAAGGTCCAAGTTCCACTTGTCAAATCAGCTGCAAGTTTTGATTTTTCTTGTTTTTTTTCATCCCCAAATACTCAGAATCACAGGATTAGTTAGACTTGCCCGTTAATTAGTCCCCATTTTGCCTGCCTGTTGCTGCCTGACAGTGAGAAATCAAGAGAGAGATGATACCCTAATCCCCAAACAGTCCAGTTTTCCAAAACACATGAGAGTCACAGCAACCACTCAAAAGAGCTCAGTCACCTAAGCCAGCATGATAAGGAAATCTCTACTTTAACCCACACAAGGTTGGATGTCCAACTCCCACACAGGCAGAGCAGGCCGTGAGCTTTGTGGTCCAGTTGCTGGTCAGGGGATGTCCTGGTGGACCTGCATTCATGTTCATATTCCCATCACACCCTTACTGTTCCTGCCAGTCTCTACTCAGCCACCTCTGTGTCGGCTCTCTCCATTCCAGTTAAGCACATCTCTTCAACTTCCAAGTATGGAAAGTCAGTTTTCTCTTGAGACTGCATTTTAAAAAAAATGCAATTTGGCTTCATCTGGGAATTTAAATCATCAGATATAGTCATGTGTCTTCGAACCTCTTCTCCTAACTGTAAATTTGTGACTGAGGTTGGGGACACAGTCCAGCTCTATCTGGAGGCATTGGGGACCCAAATGAGATTGAATAAAATCAGGAAGTGGTGGTATCTCATGACTCCTTAAACAGAGCCAATGCAATGTGCTGTCACTTACTCAGACATCAGTGGGGTTGTCACTCTAAATGAAAGGAATGGGACTGATTTCCATATGCTGTTGGTGACAATTCTGTTTTGTTAACATTTGAAATATTTAAAGAAACACAAATGTACCCACAATTCAGATTTAATAAATTGTTACCATTTTACTATTTTGCTTAAGATCTTTTATATTTTTAGAGCAAACAAAATCTGGTATCCTGGGCTATTCAATTCTATGCAGTTAGTGAGTTTGGATAACAACATTACAGACAAATTTAGACAGCAAAATGCACCATCTTATCTGATGCTATGTAGGTCTTGAGTTTCAGGTAGTGAAATTTTAGAAAGCAAGGGGTACCATTTCCCCCAAACTACCCTGTCTCTCTCTCTCTCTCACAAAAAAAAAAAAAAAAAAAAAAAAAAAAAAAAAAAAATCACTGGAAAAAAAATTCAGTTACTGAGTGCAGATAACAAATTTAGATAGTAAGAATTATAGGTGTTACAGATATAGTTGAAGGCTTTTTTTGTGTTTCTCTTAATTCTAGTCTTCTTGTTCTCTCTCCTGTGGTTACCATTGTCCTGAAGCTGATAGGCAGCGTTTCTGTCCATGTTTTCACTTGCTATGTGTATGCTTTAACAAACAATGTGTAGTCTTTTGGTAGGGGTTTAAATATTACATAGCCAGTATTATACCATCTGCTTCATTCTGCAATCATTTAGGTTTGTCTTCTGTTGGACTAATAGTATTCTTTTTAAACCCCCATTTCTTCTCGTGGAATTAAATATTTTGAGCAGTTCTTTTATTGAGGAAATATAAAGGTAACGGTTTTTGAAGCTCTTAAAAGGTCTTTGTTTTGCTGTCATTTGAATTACAGTGTAGCTGAGTACAGAACTGTAGATTAACAGTCAATTTCTTTCAGCACTAAAAAGAATGCTCTACTGCCGTCATACATTTCTTGATGCTGATGAGAAGTCTGCTACCATTTTAATTGTCATTTCTCTGTAGGTGATCTGACTTTTTTGTCTGTTAGCTTTCAAGATTTGTCAGCTTGGCAGCCTCACAATAATGTGACTAGGGGTGGATTTATTTTTAATTATTCTGCTTGACATGAGATATGCATGTTCATAGAGAACTCACATCTTTTCTCAGTTCTGAAAAGTTATTATTAATATTATTTTTTGAGTTGGAGTCTCTCTCTGTTGCCCAGTTTGGAGTGCAATGGCACCCTCACGGCCACCCCAGTGTCAACCTGCTAGGCTTCTGTGATCCTTCCGCCTTAGCCTTCCAAGTAGCTGAAACTACAGGTGTGCTACATGCCCAGCTAATTTTTGATTTATTGTAGAGATGAGTTCTTGCTAAGTTTCCCGGGCTGGTCTCGAACCCACAGGCTCAGGCAATCCACTCACCACGGCCTCCCAAATTGTTAGGATTACAGGCTGAGCCACTGAGCCCAGCCTAATTCTGGAAAATTCTTAAATATTTTCTTGAATATTACTTTTCTGCAATTATTTTCTATTTACTTTATCTGAACTTTCTTTTAATTAAAATTGGAACTTCCCAGTCTATTCTTTGTATGTTCTGATTCTCTACTGCTATATGACAAACCACACCCCAGTGTAGTGACTTAAAAAAAAATTTGTTATTATTCCTTATGGTTCTGTGGGTTGATTGGACTCAAATGAACTGTTCTTGCTTGGGGTCTCTTGTGCAGTTGGAGTCAGATGCCAGCTGGAGCGTCCTTCATCTGAAGGCTTGACTGGGTTGGACATCCAAGATGACTCATGTGCACCCAAAATGTCCGACCGTTGATGCTGACTGTGGGTGGGAACTCATCTGAGACTGCCAGTTGGCACACCTACATGTTGACTCTCCAGGGGACTTAGCTTACCTGTGTCTTAGGCTTCTCAGTCTGATCACCAGCTTCTCAGAGTGAGCATTTCAAGGGACCCAGTCAGAGGCTGCCAAGAGCTTTTAGGACCTAAAACAGAAGTCCCAAATATCACCTCTATCACATTCAGTTGTTCAAACAATACTATAAAGCAGCCCAGATTCCAAAGGAGGGAAAGACACCACCTCTTAACAGGAGAGTAACGTGTGTACAGGAAGAGAAGGAATTCATGGTAGCCTTTGTTACAGAAGGGCTGTCACACAGTGTCTTTTAACTCTCCTTTCATACTCAGTATTTCTTTGTTTCTCTGTGCTGAATTCTGGATGAGTTCTTAAGTTTCCCTATCTTTAACTCACTAATTATCATTATGACTACATCCAAATGAGGTTTTATTGCATCCACTAATTTTGTATATTTGAATGATTCTTTTTGTTCTGATGTTTCTAGCCGGTTCTTTTCCCTGTCCACCTGTGATTGTGATAGTATTGCTTGTTTTTGTTTAATCATTTTTATAGATTTTATTTTTTAATGTATCTCTTTGAACATCCTAAACATAACGATTTTGAACTAAGAGAAACCCAATTTGAGAGATAATTGTGTGCTAAGATTAAAAGATTTGCCGAGGGTTTAGATATGTTGAGGGAGTAGGAGTGTGAAGAACAACTCAGAGGTTAAATGGCTTATTCGGATGAAGTTAGAGACTATGGAAGAAGACCAGGCTTGCAGAGAAATAATGAGTTCTGTTATTAAGGCAGTGGGACAAAACGTGATGGTCAGTGTTAATCTTGAATATGAAATAGAAGAAACAAATACAAAGATAAGCTTCAGTTATTGATTCAAAAATTACTCAATAATTATAATCTCAAAATCATCCTTTATTTATTTATGAATTAAAAATTTTACTTTTCCATGGGCAAGTATATACATGTGCTCTTAGCAATGTTGATAGTTCTTTCCTTAAAGTTGCCATTATTTGCTTCTAAACATTTTCATATTTTGTGGATCCAAATCTCTACTCCAGAAGTATTCTCAGAAATGAGAGTGAGGGAATTGACAGAGGAAGTGAGGATAGATATGCCTTTTGTATCAGGATGAGTTGACTTCTAGTACCTTGTCTCCCATCTCTTTCTTTCTTGGAATGCCTGCATCTACACCTTTGAGCTGCTTTTCTTCTTCACTCCATCATTTACCTCCCCTCGTGTTCTAGCCCAGACTAGGAATCAAAAGCATTGCCTCTGAATGCAGCATTGGTCTACCTTTGATGAAATGGTGGAGGAGAGAGGAATGCCATGCACTGGGGGTAAGCTGTGCTCCCCTGGATGACAAGCACAGTCTGGAGGAAATTCTCCTCCAGATATACTGCCAAGGGAGCATTTTGTGAACCACTGCAAGAAATATGAGCACACCTAATCCCAGTCTCATAAGCTAATGGCGTTATAATTGAGACCCAGAAGTCTCATCTTAAGTTAATGAAGTGCTATGACGCCTCTTCAAAAGCACTTGGCAAATATTCCTTGATGAATGAATGAAGAAACAGACTTGGAGAGATTAAGTTAAGATAGCCCAACAATAACAGCAACCCAAATAGTGGTGATGATGTGTGTTCTTAGTGCCCACTGTCTGAAGCATTTTATGAATTCAGGGTTGATTGATCCCCAATCAAGTGCCTGTGAAGTAGGCACTTTCTTAACCTGTCTTAGGAAACCTGAGACATGAGAGGTTTCACAGCTGGCAAGTGGCAGAGCTGGGACTTAAACCCCTATAGTATAGCTCCAGCTTTTAGCACCATTCTACCGTTTCTGTCTAAGTAACCTGCCCACGTTTGTGTATTGAAGATACTTCAAACCAGGTTTGTCTGAATCAGACGGTGTGCGCTCAACCACCATTCTCTAAGGTTTCCTTAAAGGATCATTGCCTATCAAGGATGTTTCGGTATGTCAGTGCACCCTCCAATTTCACTGACCTGCTGCTTCATTGACCTGATCAATGAGTCAGTTACCCTCTCTCACAAGAGAACAAAGTCAAGAAATATGAAAACTAATTGTTTGCTCTCATATAGAGAAAAAAAATGATATATTTGTTTGACTGAAACTTCTACTCATCCATCATCCTGGGAAACAAAATCAAGAAGTTATTCTCCAAAAGTCACTATAGAAATCTTTAGCAAAGTGAGGACTTGCAAAGATACAGACCTTGGTACTTATTGGCAGCCACTTCCTCCAACCCTCTCATTTCACAGATGAAAAACCTGGGCACAGAGAGGTTAAGCGTTGCCTTTTTCCAAGTTATGCACCTAGCACGTGGCAGAGCCAGGACTAGAAGCAGATTTCCTGACTTACTGCTTAACAAACTCCCCGTTATTCCTGTTCAGCCTTAGGTTTTTCTCTGTGGTCTGAAGCAGTTAGCATTTCAGCCATTTATCATCCAGTCACTTATTAGTTCATTCATTCACTCCCACAATATTTACTGAGTGCTTTCTCTGTGCCAAGCTCTGTTCTCTGTGTTGGATGCAGAGTGGGAATTAGGAAAGATATAATTTCTGCATTCATGGAGCTTACAAACTATTGAGGGAGAGAGACTGTAGATAAACAAAATAGTTAAAAAAATAAAAAAGGAAGTGTCAGGGAGTGAAAACTGTCATGATGAAAACAGGCTGTGAAAGAAAGAGCCTACTGGAGCCTGGGGGGTGGGTGGGTCAAGAAAGTTCTTGTGGGAGCCTCATTTAAGTTGATTCTTGAATCAAGATAGCCATCTTGAGGAAAGGCACACTTGGAGTGTCTGAAAACATAAAAAAAGAACTGTGTGAGGAAGGGAGTGAGAGCAGGTTGGGATGGTTTTTATGTCTCAACTTGCTTGGGTCACAAGGTGCCCAGTTAAACATTATTTCTGGACATGCCTGTGAGGGTGTTTTAGGATGAGACTGGCATTTGAATTAGTGGACTCAGTAAAGTAGATTGCACTCCCCAGTGTGGGTGAACACCATCCAATTCCTTGAGGGCCTGAATAGAACAAAAGGAAGAAGAAGGAGGAGTGTGCCCCTTTTGCTTCATGCCACCTGCTTTAGATGGGACATCAGTCTCTTGTGCCCTTGAACTGGGATTTGCACCCTGGCTTTCAGGCCTTCAGACTTAGACTGGAATGATCCGACTGAGTCTCCAGCTTGCAGACAGCAGAGCATGGGATTTCTCAGCCTCCATAATCACATGAGCCAGTTCCTCGTAATAAATCCCTTTACATTTATACATCTCATATTGGTTCTGTTTCACTGGAGAACCCTGACTAATAGAGAGGTTTTCTATTTTATTGAGTGTGACAGTCAGATCAAAAAGACTCATCAAGTCATTAAGAAAGATGGTTCTAACGCTATCCTGCAAGCTGGACATTGATCATGGTATAGTGTTGTTGAGGAGAAAAGCAGGATACAACAGTATGGAAGCCACGACTGCAACTATGAAATTCATGCATTAAATTATTGGAAGGAAAATGATTAGAATGGTCATATGAAGCTGTGGGATTATGGGTAATGTGGTTTCTTATTTTCCCATCTCTTTACTGTCTCTATTTTTCTCTAAGGTACTTCACTGCTTAAATTAACAGCCTAAATGTATAAAAATAAACTATAGCTGATGCTTTTTAAAAAAAAAAAAGGGCTAGGCTCCAGGGTGTCCTAGATTAGTCTTGAGATATATTTCTTAACTTAAAAATGTTAAAGTAATATATGCATATTGATTTAAAAAATCAAATAGTAGTGCAAGACATATTGAAAAGCAGCCATATTGGGCCTCATCCTTACCCCACTTCAAGTTCCAGTCTCCGGAGGCAGCCACTTTAAAGTCTTTTGGCTGTTTGTTTCTCTCTAGTATCGACTCCCAAATTTCTAAATAACATGCCTTTATTTCTGTTGCTTGATTTTCCATTATCTTGAGAATTTCTTTTATTTTTCTTCAAAGTTATTTATTTATTTTTTGAGGTGGATCTCACTCTGTCACCCAGGCTGTAGTGCAGTGGTGAGATCATGGCCCACTGCAGCCTTGACCTCTTAGGCTCAAGTGATCCTCTCCCCTTGGCCTCCTGAGTAGCTGGAACTAAAGATGTGCATCACCACAATTAGCTAAATTTTTTTAAGAGATGGGAATCTTGCTATTTTGCCTAGGCTAGTCTCAAACTCCTGACTTCAAGTGATCCTTCCTTCTTGGTCTCCCAAAGTGCTGGGATTATAGGAGTGGGCCACTGCTTCCAGCTTCAATGTTCAATTTTTATTAGTTCCCATATTGTTTTACTTTACTTTATTCTCTTCCTTGTTTTACTGGAGCACAACTTTTTTGGGGGGGAGAAGAATATATGCAAAATAAACGTGCATGTTTTAAAAAATCTTTATCCCACACTCATACCTGATCGATAATTTGGCTGCGTATAAAACTATAGGTGAGAAATGATGTCTTTTTCAGTTTTTTGAAAACATTGCTCCATTGTCTGGGAGGTTTCACAGTGGCTGTTGTAAGGTTAATAACATTCTCATACCTGACTTTTATACATGACTCTCTCCCCTGCTTCCTACATGCACCCTTTTAGGTTATCTTTATCCCAGTTATATTGAAATTTCATTCAATGTGACTTAGTTGTGGCTCTTTTCATTATTTATTTTACGTGGTACTCAAGGGTCCTCTTCAAACTGGAAATGTGTATTCGTAAATTTGGAGAAGTTGTGTTTAATAATTCTGTCTCTTCTCAGTTTTATGTTTTCTCCTTTTGAAATCCCTATTTCTTGTATGTTGGACTTCTTGATTGATATTTACATTTTAAAATATTTTCTCTGCAATTTTCCATCTTTCTAGTTCCGTTTCCTAAAAGAATCCTTCAACTTTTATAATCTAGTAGCTTCCATTAAAAATTTAAATGCCTGCTGTGAAATTTTTAATTTTAAAAATCTATTTCTTGTTCTCCGGATGTTTCATTTTATGACATTCAATTCTTGCTTCATAGATGCAATGTTCCCTCTTATCTTTCAATATTAATTATAGTTTGTAGTTGTTATAGTTTCCCTCTGTTCCTGCCTTATGTCTGTTCCCTCCTACTTCCTTCCCCTTCCCCTTTTGTTCGTTTTGGTGTATGGATTTTATGTTGGGAGATTTTATCAAATGTCTGTTAACACATGGCCATCTCCTTACATTTAAGACTAAGACACAAAAGCGATAGCTAGAAACTCTGAGTGTGTGTGGGGGGTGGGTAAAGCTTATGGAGAGGTAGGCATTCTTCACAATAGCATGGATAGTGGGGACCTGCTGGTTTTGATGGGGAACGCCTTAAAAATAAGTGCCTGGCTGGGCTCGGTGGCTCAGCCTGTAATCCCACGCCTTTGGGAGGCTGAGGTGAGTGGATTGCCTGAGCCCGTGGGTTCGAGACCCGCCTGGGCAGCGAGACCTCATCTCTACAATAAATCAAAAAATCAGCTGGGCGTGGTAGCGCATGCCTGTAATTCCAGCTACTTGGAAGGCTGAGGCGGAAGGATTGCTGGAGCCCAGCGGGTCGAGGCTGCGGTGGCCGGGAGCGGCCACTGCACTCCAGTCTGGGCGACTGAGTGAGACTCCAACTCAAAAAAACAAACAAAATAAATAAAATAAAATACGTGCCTGTATATTTGGGGCAGGGGGACAGTCTGTTGCACCAGAGAATAAATTTCTAATCTCTTCCCTGGGAATTAGGGTAGGAGTATTAATAATAATAAACATGTATGGGAAGAGAGGATGTCACTTAATCCAATGTGTTTTCAGCTATATTTTGTGTCAAGGTCAGATCATTTTTGATGCCGTTTCTTTGAAGAGAAAAATTCGGTCTTCTGGGATAGAGGAGGAACAGCCATCTGGCTGAGTATGCTGGAAGAAAGCATTCAGGCTTAGTTACCTTCAAGTTTTCAGCCCCAGTCCTCACCCCCACCCTTGCTTTCTGGTGTTTGTGGTGCTTCCAACCTCTAAGACTTTCCAGGGTCCTGTACTCAAATAAGATTGCTTGTTATTGGATCCTTTTATAGTAGCTTAACAAAGCTCATGAAGCTGAAGCCCAAGTCATGTGGCACTTATCCATTTACTTTGCTGTTCTACATAATTTTCAAGACATTTAAAGGAATATGCCTACCATATTTGTATGTTAAGAGCCTAATAGTAGAACAAACACTAATGAACACACCATCAACTAAAAAAGAGCAGCACATTGCTAATATCAGAAAGTCTCACCTAAGATGGATTGTTTTCCAGATCAGTAGATTTACAATTTTCATTAGTTCAATAACATTTACATTTCCTCTATTTTATCCATTATCCCTTTATATGACTCTGTCACACCTACTCTGTCTTCTAGTTTTCTTATCCTCTTCCTCATATTTTCCATCACCTAGTCTCTTTATATTTGCTGAAAGTAATTAACCTAGGATCTCAGTATATCTGGGCAATAGAGTTTGTCAGAATGTCTAGTCTGTCATACTGCTGGAAAAGGAAGTTTCAAAGCTCATCCATCTTGTAATGTTTAATTGGCATCACTAGTCTGTTAGCATCTCCTTTCCTGTTTTTTTTTCTTTTGTGATTGTAAACATTTTTAATTCCTTTTCTAACATTTTAGAGGAGCTCTAGGAGAAATTTGAAATAAATACTTTTGTTTGTTCTGAAATGTCTAGATGGAAGTTGGTTAGGCTTCTTTTTAGAATTTTGTAGCATTGCATCAGGAGGTATAATATCTCCCAGCAAGAGAACTTGTATAGAAGAAATCTACTGAATAGTTGTTTGATATTGTTTTCTCTAAGTGAAATTAGTGGTACACATTCCCAAGTGGCATTGCAAGGGTTTCCCTTTGGCATCCTCTATAGTGAACCCTCCCATGGATTAATTCTAAGACTTATTTAGATGGAAATATTTACTTCAAAAATAAATATTTGCATTTCATAACAAATCTTCACTTTAAAAATAAAATTGCATTTCTTAACAAAAAGTAAATGTTTGCATTTCATAACAAAAATATATTTAGTCAACTTGATTAAAAAACTGAACAACTTAATCTAGTTTAGAGACAAGAAAAGGCCAACTGTTCATTTATTTTCCTTTTCCACAAAGAGAGATTATGTCTTCAAATGGCCATTTCCTAATCTGAGAGAGTAGAAAATCACTCCACCAGTGCATAATGTTGGCTGGGTAGCGACTGGTTTACAACACAACTTATTGATTTCACAACTTCTTTAAACTGACTATCTTTCTGAAAACCTAAACCCCAGCTATGTGAAGTATGAGAATATTTCATTGCTGGATATTAGTGTGGGTCAGTTTTATATCCAGATCCAAGCCCTGAGTTATACTTACACCCACTATTTCCTTTGTGAGCTAAGAATCTGCCCACAGAGGCTTGTCTGGGTCACTCCTTCCCCCAAGATCAGATAGGTCCCTTCCAAGCAAGGCTGTGTCCCCTCCTGGCCCTGACTACCCAATGGGCAGTGGCCCCTGGGGTGAGGCTGCTCTTCTACTCAGTCAAGCAGTCATCTGTCTCTGAGCACAGGCTCTAATTACCCCTGCCATTAGCCTGCTCAGCAGGACTGCAGATGTTATTAATGGTCGTGAAATTATCCAGTGCTGTTCAAAACTCCAGAGCCAGTCAATGTTTGTCCCCATGACCTCTTACAGCATTTCATTTCTTTGTTCATTTTGCTGCTGTATTGAACCTTAACCTTAAGTGTGAAATAGAAAACGAGGAAGAGAATATCACTCTCCCCCACTTTCTTTTATTTCCCCCATCAGCCCTCTCACCCCCTGCTCATTCAGGGCCATAACTCAACACTGTGATTCCCTGCTATCCTGTTTAAGATTGTATGAGTGTGCCATTCTCCCCCGCCCCTACCCAGCTCATAGATCCTTTTTCAAAAATTAAAGATAGCTTGTTACTCCTTATTAGAGAATCAATATATTTTCATGGCTAAAAAAAATTAGAAAAATACAGATAAGAAGAAAGAAGAAAAATCCATACTTGCACCTTCCAGATAAACACTGTTAAATTTTTACGGTATATCTTTACAGACATTTTTCTTATATAAATAGAAAGATATGAGATGATACTGTTATAATAATAATGACCGTAACAAACATTCATCAGCTTCTTCCTATGTGACAGGTACTACTCAGATTGCTTCTCCATGTGTTAATTGATTCACTGAGTCATTTCAGGAACCCTGTGAAGTAGCTTTAATTCTGTTCTAACTTTGCAGATGAGGAAACTGAAGCATGGAAAAGTTAAAAATATTGCCTAAATCCTCACAGCTACATAGGAGGAAGAAGTGGGAGTAGAACCCAAGCGGACTGGCTCTAGGCTCTGAATTCTTAAATAATACATTCTACTGTCATCTAACCTGATTTTCAAATTTAATAAACTCTGAATATCTTTCTGCATTACTCTTAATCCACCATGTGATTTTGAAGAATGATAAAGAATAGAATTCCAAAAGATGGATATGTTGAAATTTTTTTAATCAGACACTACAGTGGTTTTCTTTTTCTTATATATACTTTTATTTTATTTTTGCTATGATAAACAACACCTGGGTTATTTTTAAATGAGATTGTTCCTTCAGAAATGTAGCTGTAGGGAAAGAAAAATAAAACAATGTAAACTATGTTAGTTCATGTCATACTGGCAAATGAAAGCTTGATGCACTCTTTGGTTTCATTCATTATTTCTGAGAGATAATTGTCTACTTTTAAAAAGTTGTAATAATTATTGAACAATTTCTATGTGTCAGTCACACGTTATTTGTACTGTTTAATTGTTAATATTTATCCACAAGTAATTCAGCCTCCAGATGAGATTCTGGTGAAGTCAGAGAGGATGAAGGAAGAGGATTTTTTTTGGATGTCTCTCCCTGTTCTAAACTATCCTTTTTCCTGGTTATTCCCAACAGAGTATCAGCTTTTCCTTTTCCTCCTCTCCCTCTCTTCCTCCCTACCTGCTTTCTGTTTTTCCCAAGCCTGACTATTCTGTCTTTTCCTTCAGCCAGAAACAGCTCAACTGTCAAGTAGCCAGAAACTCTAACATGGCTTCAATCTCATTTCTGCTCTGTAGGAACATTTTTGGCATACCATTTTGTCTCATCTGAGTTAGAGACTAGGTCTATATTTGACCAATAAATCCATCATAGCAGAGTCTATTTAGAATTCTTAGCTGATTGTCAGGGGGTCTATGTAAAATGTATTTGAATTGACCTTTGGCTTGATGGAGAGACTAAATAGCTTCATAATTTCTTAATAGGTCCATTCTTCTGTAACTCGGGGTGTGAACCCAGGTTCTAGGCAAGTCACTGACTGAGTAGCATGTAGGCAGAGACCATGTTTGCTTTTTCATTTTTCGACTCCATATATCAATGGGGCATACAGCGGGCATTGGGTATATATTTGGAAGGTTGAAGAGAAGTCTTGGGAGATCTGGGATTCAGTTTCAATTCTGTACAGTTTAGTAAAATTAACTAGCAGTGGTTAGGGTGAGGAAATTTCCAACCACTTAGCCTCTCAATTGCTGCATACACATTATCCCCTTAGTAGTTCTTGAAGACACAGTGAAATCATCTCTGAAACTCTTTGATTTCCACAGAAGAATTTTCTTATAGGTTCTTAAGGTACTAACCTCCACATAGAGGACACAGACATTCTTTCTTATTTTGAAAGATAGGCAATTTTAATTCTAGGAAATTGTGCAGGGCTATCATGTGATCCCTTAGATGTTTTAGCCTTTCCCTCCATTTGGCATACATTACAGATGACATTTTCATGTAGGATACCCTCCCATGGATGACCTAGTATGGGAATGATGGACTATGACAAGGATAAGAGAGACTGGGACGATGTACCATTCCTAGTCCACTAACTGTAGCCTTACCTCTTCTCCCACTTAAAAAAACATATTGGCTGAGACAAAATCAAAGTTATCATAATAAAGCTGTGAGGTAGTAGAGGAATAGGCAAACTGACAGAAAAACCAAAAACCGAAAACAAAACAAAACAAAATCCCAGACACCAAATCATGTATCCATGGGAAACATATAGAGCTACTTCCCCAGTTGGTGGGAAGAAGCTAGATCAATTAGTGAATAATGTCGGGAAAATTGACTCACTATGGAAAAAAATAAAATTGGATTCCTACCTCTCAACAAAATAGATTCCAAGTGAATTAAGAACCTAAGAAAGCAGAGAAGACACAGATTTTATGGAAGAGTATGTATAGGAGTAATCTTTGTGACTTTGGAATTTGGATCACATTTCTTAACTAAGACCCAAAGAAGATAAACTGTAAGGGAAAAATTGATGGGTCTGACTGCGTCAAAATTAAAGATTTCAGTTCAAAACGGTTAGCCTACCTGACTGGTGGCATAGAGAAAGATGTTGCAGTGTCTAAAATCAATAAGGAATTAATGCCCCTAGGAACTCCTGCAGATTGACAAGAAAGAGATAGGAAGGAAACTCAGGAAAAATATGGACAAAGGATATCGGCAGTTTGTAGAAGGAGAAACCCAAATTGCTAATAAGCATGTGAAGAGATACTTCACTGGTAATCAGAAAGATGCAAATTTAAATTACAATGCAATCCACTTTAAAATAATTAGATTGACAAAAATTGGAAATCTTATTACTATCAAGTGCTGAAAGGGATGTGGGGAGAAGGGAACCCTCAACACTGTTCTAACATCCGATGCTTTGGTCATCCCACTCCTAGTGTAGACCCCTGAGACAGGCTTGTGGACATCTGTGTGGGGACATCTCTGTGAGTGGTCCTTGCAGCATCATTTTATTTGTGGTAGCAAAAAAAGCTGGAGTCAACTGAGGTGTTCATCTCTAGGGCGATGGATGAAACAACCGTGGTAGATGCAGGGTGGTCGGCAGCAATAATTAGATTTCAATGTGACAGCAAGGATGGATTCCAAAAACAGAGATGAATGAAAAAAAATGAGCGAGAATGAGATTTGTATGTAGCCCGTTGCCTTTGGTAAATGAAACATGCACACATAAAGCAGTGCCAACTTTTATTCGAAGATATTCCTATATCTAAATAAAGATAGGGGTGAGGGGGTCTGTAGGAGGGGGAATGGGAGTGGGAGGTCATCAGGAAGTTGGAGGGAAAACAACAATGAAATTGGCTCCATGGGTATACCATGCACTACAGAGCAGAATTAATTCAACTCTGTGGATGTGTGGTCCAAAAGAGAGAAAAAGGAAGTCATATCACATTGGAATTTGGGTGAGTGCAAGGCATCCTTATGGTAATAACCTTGAACTATTCTGTGGATATGCTGTATAATAAATCATTGATAAACTTCAATTCTTCATTATTTGTAATAGATTACTTGCAACACTCTTCTCAGCTGCCAGGGCCCTGGGGCTGAGAACCCTATGTGAGAGCTGTCCGTGCCAACCGTTCTTTGCCTCATACAATCCTGCAGAGGTGAATGTAGCTGTAAAAAGTAAAGAGAGGCAGCCTCAATATTCAAGACACAATTAGGAGAAAGGCTTGGAAAAGATTTGCAATTACTATTCCATAAAGACCTAGTCTGGATGCCTCTTTATCTATATTTTATTTCCTCCATCTAATATTTAAAGTCTTCTCCTCATATTTGTAGGATGAAAAGCAGAAATCTAAATAGCTCTAACATTATTTCCTTACTTCCCACAGACTGCACTGCTCGGATGTCAGTCTCTAAATTCCTAATACAAATGAAAAGAAGACAAAATCATTTGTAGAATTCTGAAATGAAGTATTTCAGCGGAACACAGAGAAACAGTTAAATTTTGCAAAGCAGTGAAACTGGAGAGAGGGCTGAAAATCTACCAACCAGAGATCTGGGAGGAACTGCTTGCATGAGATCTCTCTCTCTCTCTCTGTCTGTCTCTGTCTGTCTCTCTCTGTCTCTCTCTCTCTCTCTCCCCCTCCTCCCCCCACCTATTTGCACCAAACTCACTTGTCAATTTCATCAAAGAGATACTTGCATGGATTTTCTAACCTGCCCCACTCCAAATTGATCAGTTAATTAAGTTGATCTCTACGAGATTGTTGAAGCACCAGGTCTTTTTCCTTTCATGTTATGCAGTTCCAGCTAAACTTCCTTTACTGTGATGTCCTTATCAGAAGCTCATATCAAGGGAAGATATTCCTTGCTAATATCTTGTTCTGCACATAAATAGGTATTTTCAATGTGAATTTGAACTTTTTTTTAAAGCACACTTACTGTAAATACATTTTGCAGCCTCTTGCTTCCAGATCAGAACTAAATGACTTTCTCTTTATTATTTGTCACTAAATTATGCAATTCTTGGCATCATCCAGAACTGCTGTATATTTGCTTTATCTATTTGCTCTGTGGATTAGAATTAAACTGGTGAATAATGTGGATGTTCCCTGTGATCAATGCCTGTGAGGCAGTGTGTGTGTGGATTGTGGCTGCTCTGTCACCACGCTTGGTCACCAGAATAGTTTAGGAGGAAGTGAGCCTAGTGTCCTGGTCACTATCTTATTCCCTCTGAGGGGCTTCCAACCACTTGCAGACTATTATCTCATTAGTTCTCAAACTATCCCAGTGAGGAAGAAAGGAAGGAAAATGCTTATGGAGTGGTGAAAAGGTATAAAGCACTTTACTAATGTTATAATCACTTCCTCCTCCCCTGCCTCTAATCCCCTAAACCCAGATGCAGAAACTGAGGCAGAGGGAGCTGAAATTGATGACCCCAGATTCCCGGAGAGAGACAGCAACATAAGGAAGACCAGGATGCCGCTACCCAGCACGTTGATGGAATACTTTTTAAAAAATGTCTAAATAAGGGCTAAATCGCTCACTTAAGACAGCAGCAACCTTTTATTTCTAAACTGGCACTGGGTGTGGATAGCTGGGAAGTCAGAAATGTGCTGAGAAGAGGGATGGGCACCAGGCCAAGACAAAGCCGTCGACAGGCTCTCAGAAGTGGCCACTTCGGGGTGCAGCTGGGCTCTTCTGCCAACTCAGTACTTTGCTGATAAGTACAATTCAATTTGGTTCACATCTTTATAGACACACACACGGCACATATTAAACTGGCCTCATTTGCTCTAATTCCTCAGGTGTTTTAGCAAGGCCTTTGAGGCTATTTTCTTAAAGAACTGCTTTGATAAAGACTTTCATTTTTAAAGAAGATGGTTTAGTTTAAGCTTCTTCTCTGCTTTAAAATGATGAGCCTACGTCTTATTGGAGAGTGTTCTGAGAGTCACCTAGCAGGACACTTCTGGTTTTTCTTTTACTATTCAAGGGCTTCATCTTGGGGAACTTAGGGTCTCTGCCAGCAGTACACCGTGTGGGTTCTGGCCCCTCTTCAGGGGTCCCTCATGTTTCCCTGCTTTGTTTTCATGACCTTCATGCTTCCTTCTCTAGGGTCTAGGAATCTTTTTTCTTTGGGGGAGGGCAGACTGAGGTCCAAATGCCTGCTATGACGTAGGTCAAAGGAATAAATCTTTAATTGTGGAATTGCAGGCATGTGGGATAATTTGTGAGCAGAGAGAGTTTTATGACACTCCACCAGGCAGCCTACATAGAAAGGTCAACCCCACCAGGAGAAAGACAGCATCATTCTTGAAAAATCAGGTGCTATTTTTCCCCCCCCGGGAGTCAGTCTATTCAACATTTTTAAAGTTGATCATGCGAATGAATACATACAACTCATTTGTTCATTCACCCATTCAACAAACACAAAAATGAATAAGTAATAGCCCTTTATATCAGGCCTATAAATGAGATATTGAAAGGCACAGTAGTAATAAGAAGGATAACAGAGGTAGATATAGAAAACAGAGAATTTCGGCATAAAAGTGGAAGTATTGAATGCATTTCTAGACAAAATTCAAGAAGACATTTAGTGGCCCTAGGTCCTAGGTGAAACTAGCAGGGATAATATTTAATGGAGATAAATATATGACCCAGCATAGGCTTAAGAAGATCAGTGGAATAATAACAAGATGGGGGATATCTCCACATGATGTGCTGGGTCAGGACATAGGCTATGGCCTTGGGCAGGCCTGGGTTCCAGTCATGGCCCTGCCATTGTCTTCGTGCCTGATCGTGGGAAAATTTCTTCACCTCTCTGCACGTCAACGTCCTCGTCTGTAAAGTGGAGGTAATAACAATTCCTCCTCAAAAGGATTGTTGGGGGGATTAAGTGAAATAACACTTTAAGGACTTAGAAAATTGCCCGGTCAAAAAAAAAAAATCAGCACTTAGTAAGATTTAACAACGATTATTATTATTCACAAGGGGTTCTTTTAGAAAAGCAAAAAAGAAAGATCTCAGGCTTTTAATTTACCTTGCCCAGCTGCAGTCAGCAGTTCTCTGATAAGCTCATTGGATTGTGTACTAGTCTCCCAAAAGTACAGGAAGCAACAAGCAAATCACTACTTTAGACCTGATAATCGTTCTGTCCAAAAGAACGATTCTGTCCTGGGCTTCTCCATCGGCAAAAAGAGCAAATCTGGATACAGTCAGACATATAGCCATTAGGAAGGCAAATATCAGCAGGACCGGAGAGAAAACGGTCCCACTGTGTACTTCTGTGATATTTGACCCTACAAGGGAGAACCTCTCCTGATGGCGAAAAGCTCTAAAAAATGAACTCATTTCTGCAACCACAACAGATTCTGAGGAGGGAAGAAATTCAGAAGTATTTAAAGAAGCCAAGGTAGCTGTGATGGACTTAATGAGCTCAGGTTTTACAAAGACTTTTGCAGAAAATTGAGACAAAACACACAACCAAGAATGATTACAAGAGGAGTGTCAGGAAGGTGAAAGTCTAAAATGAGCTGAGGCCTGCAAAAAACTTCAAAGCACAACAAACAAGAAGCTTAGGGAAAAGAGAAGCAGACCCAGAGCTTGGAGTTGGTGGCGAAACGGTTGCTGGCTGACCTGGAGAAGGCAGAGCTCTGTGAGACCCTGACAAGGAGAGTGGCAGAACAGAATGTAAAGGAGTGAGCACTGATCAGTGACAGTGAAAGCCGATGAACTTTTAAGAAGCGTGTAGCTGTTCTCCATGAGTTCAGGTCTCTGGAATATATGAATGGTGTCGCAAGGTGCTGAGGCAACTTGCAAATGAGATTCTACAGTCATTATTTATTGAACTGTGGAGAATTTTAGAGAAATCAAAATGTGCTGGTGAGCACATTTGTTTATTTTTAGAAATGGAGAGCAAGTTGATCTTACAGACTGCAGGCAGATAAGCGTGTTGTCCAACTTAGACAAGGGTCAGTCATGAATGGGT
This sequence comes from Carlito syrichta, assembly GCF_000164805.1. Classification (NCBI taxonomy): domain Eukaryota; kingdom Metazoa; phylum Chordata; class Mammalia; order Primates; family Tarsiidae; genus Carlito; species Carlito syrichta. Next base: position 808,999 of record NW_007248649.1, on the reverse strand, counting down.
TAATTGGGAAGTACCTTGTGGAGAACATGGAGGTCACTGGCTGACAAGGAACAAGCCACACCAGACTGATCTCTATTCTTTTCTTCTTCGTCCTTCTTTTGCCTCTGGTGTTCTTGGGCCCAAAATCTTGAGAGGTCAATTGAACTGTATTTGGATTTTGGCAAAGCATTGGATAAGTCTCTTATAACAGTGTTGAGGGTAAGAAAAGTAAAAATGGACTGTGTATCAGTCCATTTTGCATTGTTATAAAGAAATACCTGAGGCTGGATAATTTATAAAGGAAAATGGTTTATTTGGCTCACAGTTCTGCATGGCGCTGACATCAGCTTGGCTTCCGGTGAGGCCTCAGGAAGCTTACAATCATGGCGGAAGGCTGAAAGGGAGAAGTGGTATCACATGGTGAGGATAAAAGCAAGAGAAAGGAGGAGGTGCCAGGCTCTTTTAAACAACCAACCTTCATGTGAGCTAGTAGAGCAAGAACTTACTCGTTACCGCCAAAACAGCAGCAAGCCTTTCACAAGGGAGCCATGCTCACGATCTACCACCTCCTATTAGGTCCCTCCTCCCACACTGGGAATTACATTTCAACATGAAATTTGGAGGGGACAAAAAACTGAACTATATCAGACTGGATTCACAAACAATTTTAAAACTTGGAATCTGTTTAGTGATCATGGGAACTCGCAGCCCAGAGGGGAGTTTGTAGTGGTGAAAAGAATCTCTGCTTTCTCCTTGTCCCATTCAAATTTTTTGTGGCTGTTGCTGTTTGTGATTGCCATTTATTGCACATCTACTATGTCGGATAAGATATATACATACACACAAAGAAGGACCCAAAAAACACTGAAATTATTTTTTGGAGGGTGGGTCCCTTTTAGTACAGGCTTCTCCCACTAGGTGAGTGTTCTAGGAACCCATTGGCATCTGCATACCAGTTAGCATTGTTGCTGAATTTTTAAAAAAAGATTCCTTTAATGCATTTGCTCATTTCATGATGGGTGATTGACTAGCACACCTGCCCAGCAGTTTTTGACCAAAACAGCATGTCCCCTGTGCTCCACCCTCCCTATTCACTGGATCTTGCCCTGAGCAACTTTTTTTTGTCTCCCTAGGTGAAAAAAGTCCTCATTGTGAAATGTTCTGCAGATATGAAAGAAGTGAAACAAAAAATGGCAGGAGCAATAAAAGGCATCAAAACTGATGAGTTGAAAAACTGTTGTGAGCAGTGGAAAAAGCATCTCGATGGACGTATTGCATCAAACAGAGAGTGTTTTGAAGGTGACTGAAGTTTAAACATGTAAGAATAATTACACAAATTTTTTTTGGAAAGTAAGATTTATGGAGAGGACAGGAAAGCTCCCACAGTGGGAGGGGACCCCAGGGGGTTGCCCACAATTTTTTAATAAATGAATTCTGTTTTTTGGGGGGATCACTTCTCATATCTGTAGATATATATATATCACCATTTCATTTAATTTTTACAAACTGGAAAATGTCCCCAGGACATGCCAAGACTAAGGCACACTAAGTCATTGCTCCTTCAGTTAGCTCAACTAGCTCAAAAAGATAAAGTGGGCAGGTGAGGTGGTGAACACAGGAGACAAGAGCATCAGGATCTAAAATGATATTGTTAGGGATGTAGACTGCATCCAACAAGAAGCAATTTAACTGGGCAAATGTAAGATCCGGGAGCAGAGTAACCCCTCTGCCCCCCAAAGCCTATGTAAGTGCAGGATGGAATAGACAAGGCTTTGGAGAGTTTGTGTGAACCAGACTTAGTTGACAGGAAGCACAATCTGAGGCAAGTGTCATGTGGCAGCCAAGGCACAAAACAAAATGAAACCCCCAACTAATTAGAGTTTAGCTCATCTTGAGAGAATATAGTAACTGAAATGAGATTTGGACAAAGAAAACCAAAATAGGGCTATGTCTGCTGTTGGGAACCATTAGCGTAATATTGATGGATTAAGGTGAGAAGGCAGAATTCCTCACCCTCAGATTTTGGTCTGTCTTTATTTCAGGGGAAACATTAGGCTTACAAAATGCACACAGACCACTATGGAAGGGGAATGTGGTATTAGCGCTTAGGGTTGACGGTTATGTCCCAGAGTCACTCTTTGATAGGGATGTGGATGAAGTTCCAAGGTAAAATGGCCAACAACCATGCCCCATGGAAATAAGAGAAAAGGCTAGGGTGTGCAGCTTGACTGGTATCTCACACTGAAAGGGCCATATGTAAGAGCACAGGTTTACGAATTCTCCAGGACAAGCTTGCTTGACTGTTACCTACAAGAAGAATTACGTTTCATAGCTCAACCCAGAATACACATAAACACACATATATAATGGAAACAAGCATTCCAGAAAACTTTATGTACCATTATTGTGTTCAATTTCCTCTGATTTTTTTTATTCTGTTTTTTCTACCCTGTCCTATTCTTTTTCACTTAAAAAGTGCTTCTTAAGACCTACTACATTGATTTCCTGACCTATTAATGAGTTGCAATTCATAGCTTAAAAATTACTGCCCTGAGGACTAGATCTAGCACTCACAGATGGAAGCTATGAGGTTCTGACATTGCTTCAAGATCACAAGGGAACATCAAGCAGTGGTGGCAAGATGAGATTGGTTTTCTCAGGAGGCAATGAGTTACTGCTTCTTGCAGTATTCCACCGTAGGCTGAATGAAGACATAACAGGAGCAGTACAGGAAGGACTCAAACATCACATGGAGACTGAATTACATCACTCATAAGGTCCTTTCATTTCCAAGATACCATGGTTGAATTAGTGGGATTGGCTGCTAAAAAATTTCTACTCTTTTAGGCTATGTTATTGGAAGCACCTCTTGGGAGGTGAGGGTGGAGTCATTCCCTGATATTTCGACCACAGATCAGGCCACGTGCATATTTTATTTATTTATTTGTTTGTTTGTTTTCGAGGCGGGGTCTCATTATGTTGCCCAGGCTGGATGCAAAGTTCTAGGCTCACGCAATCTTCCTGCCTCAGCCTCCTGAGTAGCTGGGACTACAGGTGTGTGCCACCATGCCTGGTTGGAGACATATTTTTGAAGTTATTCATTCATTTGTTTGTTTATTCAACAAATATTCATAGCATATCTAGTACAAGCCAAATGCTAGGCTAGCCTCTGGGGATCTAATATTGACACAGCCCATGCCTACTGAAGTTTGCTGTTTAGTGAGGAAAAGATAATCATCCAACACATATATTTTGAGTGTCTATCTGTCAACCACTGCTTTTGAAGCTGGGCATATATCAGAGCATCTGTGCAAAATCCACAAAAGCCCTGCTCTCATGAAGTTTACTGATTTTATCCACAAGCACACAAGTGATTCATCAATTCTGACTGTGTTAAGTACAGAAGGGGTAAGCAGCCTACGGTGCACAATTTAGGGCAGTGTCCCTGGGGAAGTGACATCAAGACTGGCACCCAAAAGGTGAACATCCCAGGGCGAGTGGGAGTGGAAAACAGGAAGGAACCTTCCAGATGGAAAGAACGGCAAGCATCTGAGGACTTGAAAGAAAGCCAGGCTGGCTGGGATTAGAGGGGGAGGGCGGGAGCTGAGCCCCCAGGGTCAGGAAGTGGGATCTGATCCTAAGAGCAGGGGAAGCCATTAGAGGCCAATAGAAGGATGTGGAGACAGAAGGGAATGATTGGATAGAGAGGACGGCCTGAGAGATGTGTAGGAGGCAGAATCAGCAGGGTTTGGTGGAGGTGGGGAGCTAGGGCAAGAGACAAGGGTAACCCGTTGTGTTTCTGTCCTGAGCAGCTGATGGTGATGGGGGGAGAGGAGACAGAAAGAGTCCTGTCCATGGAGACGAGGAGAAGAGGAGAGGGGGCAATGGCGGGGGACACTGGGTCACTTTGGGACATCTTTGCTCATGCAACTTCCTTAAAATGCAGTCTCCTTAAAATACCACCATCCCACTTGTCTGTTGGGAAAACACCTGTTTGTCCTCCAACATTCCAACAGGCACCAAGCCTTTCTTAGTCCTCCTCCTCCTCAGACAGAAGCAATCACGATCCACTTTGTGCCCTTCTTCCCTTACCAACTTTCATCACTGCCTCAGCAACACTCTCTTGTATTGATTTGTTTGCCTGTAATAATAACAAAGCCCATGGGACGTTTACTACCAGCCAGGCACTGCTCTAGGCCCTCTACACACATTGCCTTGTTTAATCTTCTGCACAGCCCTTTAAGGTGATTATTGTCGTTTCACAGATAAAGGAAACTGAGGCATAGGCAGTTCAGGTGACTCACCTAGTGGATGTGGCACTGTTATCAAGGAGCTGGAATTTAAGACTAGGTAGCCTGACTCCGGTGTATGTGATCATAACCACTGTGTGCATGCTGTTCTCCACTGAATTGTAGATCCTTGAAGGCAGAAACCATTAAATAGTCCTAATATTACTTTAAAAAAAATCCCCAGTGTCCAGTATGGTGCCTGGACCATAATAGGCCCTTAAAAAAGTGTGTTAGGATGGGTTACTAACATGATAGTATTGTTTTCACATTTCATTCTTCTGTGCTTAATACTTTAAGTGCTTTTGGAAGAGTGGTCTGGAGGCGGCATAAACTCTCAGCAACTGAATGTTTGGGAAGGATTTTAATTCCGCTGCTGAAGCTTAGCTGGGTAGGTATTTCTTGGTTGAAATTGTTTATCTTTCGGAACTTTGAATATTGGACTCCAATCTCTCCTAACCTAAAAAGTTTCTGTATAAGTCTGCTGCTATTCTAATTGGTCTTCCCCAGTAGGTAGTCTGACCTTTCTCTCTTGCTTCCTTTAGGAATTTTTCTTTTATACTTCTTTGTGTAAGTGAATTACCATGTGTCTATGAGTTGGTCTTCTTATTTGTTGTCTTGCAGGGGTTTTCTGAATCTCTTGTGTTCAAATGGCTGCATCTCTGATGAGATGAGGGAAGTTTTCGAGGACAATTTCATGGAATGTTTGTTCCAGGGTGGTCTCTGTCTCTCTATCTGCCTCAGGGATTCCAGTTAATCATTGGTTTGGCCTCTTGATAGAATCGCTCAACTCTTGAAGGCTTTTACGCTTCTTTTCTATGTTTTTAACAGTTTGGGTTAGTTCTATATTTTGGTCCTCAAGCTCTGAGATTCTTTCTTCTGCTCGGTCTGCTTTCCATGCTTATCAGTTTGTTATTTATTTCATTCATTGTATTCTTTATTACTATTATCTCAGTTATCAATGCCTTTATTCTTTTCTCTTGTTGCTCCTCACTTCTATTTATTCTCTCCATAAATATCTTAACATTTGGGTTTGTGGATTGAGACTAGTCATTCTGGAGGGTCTTCATTGTTGGAGTTCTGAAGTCTGTATTCTCAGTTGTTCTCCCAGGGGTCTGTATGAGATTCATATTCTCCCCTTGGTTTTTCTTCATTTGTGTAGGTTTTCCTACCCACTCCTTTTTTTTTAACCTCTTCTTTAATTCTGTTGTTCAGTGATGGGGGATAACTTTTACTTCTGTTTGCTCAGTCTCCTATTCTTCCTTATGTAGATCCTCTGGCTTTGTTCAGTTTGGAAGCTGGACTGGGGGTGAGTGGCTGAACTTTTTGCAGTTTTGAGATTTAATTAAGGAGAAAGTTGTGATTCAGAAGCTATCTGCAGATACCAGTTGTTTTTACATTTGAAGAGGGATTAGGATTATCTATATGATGCTAGTGTAGGGGTTAGCAAAATTTTTCTATAAAAGGACAGATAGTAAGCATCTTAGGTTTTACAGGCCATATGGTCTCTGTCACAACTACTCAATTCTGACGCTGTAGTGCAAATGCAGTCATAGACAATGTGAAAAGAAATGAGTGTGACTGTGTTTCAATAAAACTTTATTAATGAATTCTGAAATTTGAATTTCATATAGTTTTCATGTCATGAAATAGTCTTTTTAAAATGTAAACTTATTTTTACAAAAATGTAAAACTATTTAAAGATCCAAAAAGCATTCTTAGTTTGCAGACTGTACGAAAATAGACTTGGGGTAGTTTTGGCCCATGGGCCATAGTTGCAGACCCCTGCTCTAGATAGCAGGCCTGGAGCCAGTGAGTAGATGTGACTTTTGACTCCTAGAAGTATCCGGCAGAAGGTAACACCCATCAGTAGCAGTGACTGCTGGGTAACCTAAGAAGCTGCTGTCACCAGAGAGTTTCATCCAGGGGGGTCTGAGGATTATCAGTGGAGATGCAGGAGTTCATGCTGGGGGTGGAGGGGACAGGGGTGGGACACAAGGTGACTTTTAAAGCCTTTTCCTCTACTTTATAAGATTCCACATGGCAGTTTCCTGGGCTTTAGAGTAAAATCACAAGAGCTGAACTGATTGGAGGGAAGGTTGTTCAGAATTAGTAAAAAGGTCTGAGTTATAAAGCGATTTATAAGAAATGATGCTTCATTGCATTCAAGGACATTAGGCAATCAAATGAACACTTAACAAAGGGCTGTCAATAATCCATTTGAATTGCACTCTGTATGTTTCAAAGTGCTTTCCAGAACATTATCTTCATTGATCCATCCAGGCACCCTGGGAGACGGACAACCCCATTTACAGGTGGGGTCAGGGCACACACCGTCTGGGGTGGCTCAGAACAGGTCTGTGTGGCTTCCTATGGGCCCCAGCGGTCTGCTGTGGGCCAGATAAGAATGACAGTTTTGTATTTCATACCAAGGGAATGTTGTGGAGTTTGAGGAGTCTCATTTATATTTGTAGGAAGAATAAAGATTCCTACCTCAAGCTTGTTTTTAATCCCCAAGAATCTGCTAGAAACACGGTCACATACCTAGACTAACGTGCTGAATGTGTCAAACTATATTAATTTAAATGTAGCAAGAGTTCATTGGAAGCTGACACCTTAGAATACTGGGCTCCACTGGCTCCCTCCTGTGAATGAAAATGGTGCCTCCCCTGTGCTAGGGTGTATAGGCAGGTTAATTTCATGTAAGGATGAATGCCAGTCCTTCCCAAGTCTGAGGATCAGAAATGTACTGTGAATTAGAAAGGGTTTTCAGAGACCCAAATTATTCATTCTGGTAAATTCATAGTTTAGAGAAACTAGACACAGGAGGAAATCTCATCCAATTGCCTTGTGGTGGTTTCCTTCCTCTGAATCAGAGAAAGTGTGACTTGGGGAAACAAGAAACAGCCAGCCAGCAAGCCCTCGTGAGATGGGGAAAAAATTCTCTCCCCTCCCAACTTGGGGCTCTCATCAGCATTTTCCTGCCAAATTGGGCTCTGGCACAGCTAAGGATGCCTTGGCAAACTTTTTAATTTCCCAAGAGCAACTTCCTGGTTCTTAATTAGGCCTTTTATTCCTAGATGTCTATATTTAACTGTGCTCTGTTAACGCTGACCCCTTTTGGATACTGCCAAAAACTTCAGGGAGGAGGCAGTTGAGTCTAGACAGGGCAATTATTTGAAGTCCCCCAAACCTTCTTCTTAAAGTAAGACCCTATGAGGAAATGTTCAGTTATGGAGCGATGCCTTCCCGAACTAATTAAATAACTGCTCTATACTTTCCCTTACTTTGCCCAGAGAGGCAGAGGGCAAACATTTAATCCGTGGGAGAACACAGGCCAAGCCAATGCTATCATCAGTATTTCACCCATGAACTTGGAGGGGTAGAGGATGCAAGGGAAATGAGTGACTGAAAAAGAAGTCTAGAGAAAGCTTTTTTTTGGGGGGGGGGTCAGAGTTTCACTCTGTCACCCAGGCTGGAGTGCAGTGACATGCTCATGGCCACCTCAGCGTCAACCTGTTGGGCTCAGGTGATCCTTCGGCCTCAGCCTTCCAAGTAGCCGGAACTGCAGGCGCGCACTACCATGCCCAGCTAATTTTTTGATATCTTGTAGAGACAAGGTCTTACCAAGTTGCCCAGGCTGGTCTCGAACCCCTGGGCTCAGGGAGTCCTCTTGCCTTGGCCTCCCAAAGTGCTGGGATTACAGGCTTCAGCCACCATGCCAGGCCCAGAGGAAAGCTTTCAACTGTGCACAAGGAAACTACAAGAAAGCTCATCCCACCCTTGTCTGTAAAAAAGAAAACTGAAAACAACCTTAATGTCTATCACAGGAGAAGTGGATCCATAAATTGTGCTACATTCACACAATGAAATACAATTTAGCAGCATGGAAATGAATGAGGGAGAGCTATGTGTGTCAATACAGGTAAATCTTAAAAACGTATTGTTGAGCTTACAAAGCAAGTTTCACAGGATACCTACAATAGGAACACATTGATAAAAATTTAAAACATGATGGTTATTATACTGTGTAGTGTTTATGGGTAGCATACATGTAGTGCAAACATTTTTAAAATTCCATGGTAATTAAAAAAACCCAACATATCCATTTTTTTTCTTTTTACAAGAAAGAAAGAAACTGCATGCTAGGCAGGGTGTGTGGTTCATGCCTATAATCCCAGCTGAGGTAGGAAGATAGTTTGAGCCCAGGAGTTAGAGACCAGCCTGGGCAACAAAGCAAGACCACATCTCTACAAAAAATTTTTAAAAAATAGCCAGGTGTGGTGGTGTGTGCCTATAGTCCCATCTATTTGGGAGACTGAAGTGGAAGGATTGCCTGAGTCCAGGAGGTCAAGGCTGTGGTGAGCTGTGATCATGCCACTGTACTCTAGTCTGGGTGACAACGTGAGACTCTGACTTGGAAGGATGGAAGGAAGGGAGGGAGGGAGGAAGGAAGGAAGGAAGGAAGGAAGGAAGGGAGGAAGTAGGGAACTGCATGCTAATGTCACACCCTAAGTTCAGGAGAGTGGTTACCTCTGGGGAGGGAGGAATGGCAGTGAGTCTGAGGAGGGCTGTTTTCAGCTGAATCTGTAATGTTTAAATTTTTTCAGTTGGGTGGCAAGTTCATAGGAGTTACTCTGGAATAGTTCATTAGGAAGTGAACCCAGGCCAGAGGAGCTGGGTCTGTTGAGATGGGTTGGGGATGATGAGAAAAGTGTCAAGAGAGGAAATTTGGCTTCTCCCCTCCATGAACTGGGATCAGCTGATTCTTCCAAGGAAACCAGAATGTTCAGGGACCAGCACCGATGGGGAGTTTAGAGAACAAGTTTCCAGAACCAGGTCTGCCTCTCTCAGGAGCCTAGTGATCTGAATGAGCTCTTCCCTGTCCTTGTGACGTCTCAGGTCCCTCCTCCATAATGAGAAGCCCTCCCAGCTCTCACCAGAGCCCAGCTGGCTTTGTTTCTGAAAGTGCGGAAAACCCAGCTGCCTTTGTTTCTGAAAGTTGTCCTAGGAAGCCCTGCATGGCGGCCTTGCTGGGAGTTGACCCAGAGTGTTGGCAGCACTGTTGTGATACTGAGTTGGCCGTGCAGCCGGTCCTACTGCTCGAGGGGCAGCATGGGGGCAGAGAGGCCTATAAATACGGAGCTGGGTTAAAAATCTGCTTATATAACCCTTGGAGCCTTGCAAATGAGCCGGGGGAATAATTACACGGATCAAGAGAGCTTCTTCTTGTTTCTAAACTTTTATTATGGACAATTTTGAACATCTGCAAAATTAGATACTATTACTCTTATTTTTAAAAATATCCATCCTCTAGCTCCAACAACCGTTAATCCATGGTCAGTTTTGCCCTATCTGTCTGTCAGTCTGTTCCCCACCACTTCTCTTATTTTGAAACAAATCTCAGGCAAAAGACCTTATTAGTCAGGGTTCTCCAGAGAAGCAGAACCAACAGTCAGTCTCTCAGTCTCTCTCTCTGTCTGTATCTCTCTCTCTGGGGGATTTATTTTAAGGAATTGGCTTATGCAGTTGTAGGGGCTAGTAATTCAGGTAAGAGTTTGTGTTGCTGTTTTGAGTCTGAATTCTGAAGGCTAGAAACCCAGGCAGAGTTTCTGTATTGCAGTCTTGAGGCTGAATTGCTTCTTCTAGAAACCAGTCTCTGGTTTCAAGGCCTTTACTTTATTGGATAAGGCCTTCCACATTATGAAGTGTGATCCATTTTGGTCAAAGTCTACTGGGTTAAATGCTAATTGCGTCTAAAAAATACCTTCACAGAAACTTCTAGATGGGTGTTTGACCAAATAACTGGGCACCATGGCCTTGCCAAGTTGACACATAAAATTAATCATCACAGACCACTTTATTTGTAAATATTTCACTACTTGTATCTAAATAGGACTCTTTGTTTTAAATAACCATAACATTATCACACTTAATAAGATTTACAATTATACTTAATACCATCAGATATCAAATGTCATTAATGCTTTACTTTCTAATTTGGCTTATAAATGTATTGTTAATTTTATTTAGAACCCAAATATGGTCCAACTTTGTGATTGGTTAAATATGTGTTTCATTACATCTCTTTTTTTTTTTTTTTTTGAGTTGGAGTCTCACTCTGTCACCCAGACTGGAGTGCAGTGGCCGCTCCCAGCCACCGCAGCCTTGACCTGCTGGACTCCGGCAATCCTTCTGCCTCAGCCTTCCAAGTAGCTGGAACTACAGGTGCGTGCTACCACACCCGGCTAATTTTTTGATTTACTGTAGAGATGAGGTCTCACCAAGTTGCCCAGGTGGGTCTCGAACCGGCAGGCTCAGGCAATCCACTCATCTCAGCCTCCCAAGGCACGGGATTACAGGCTGAGCCACCAAGCCCGGCTTCATGACATCTCTTAATCTACAGGTTTCCTCAACATTTCTTTCTTTCTTGCAATTAATTTTTTAAAATATTATTTGTACTATAGAAGCTCTCAGAGTCTGGATTTTGTTGGTTGCAATCCCTTAGTATCATTCATCCTGTTCCTCTGACCTCTGTGTTCTCCGTAAACTGGTAGTTACATTTAGAAGATGCTTACTTAAAGTGATACTTATCTGCATGATTACAAGGGCCCACTGAAGGATCCGTTATTACCCTATCCTGCAAACAAATAAACAAAACAAAGAAACATGCCTTCCTTACTAGCTTTCTGAGACCTAATATTTTCCTGCAAGAATAATTTTGCTTTAATCACCAACTCACATGCAAACACGCCTAGAAAAGGAAAAACTTATCAGACATCCATTCTTGAATATGAATACTTTGTAGGGGAGAATAAGTTATATCTTTTCAAGTCCATTGCAAGATTCTGCGGTGACTCCCCTATAACAAAAGACAGCAGATTAACAAGAGAAAAGCTGAACGCATTTATTTAACAAAGTTTTACATGACAGAAAGTCTTCTGGGATGAAGACCAAAGACCCAGGGAAAACTGAGTCTTTTTATGCTAAACCTGAGGAAAGAAGTAGATAGTTGAGAAACATGACTAGGTAAAACAGGTATGATCTGATGATCATGACCAGGGTGTAGAACTAACTCAGCAGGGCCTGTTTGTCCAGATTCTTTTCTATGTCTCTGTAAGACATCTCCCCCCACCCCCATGAGACAGAACATCATCGCCTGAGGATCTTATGACCTATTAAGTCAAATAATTCTTGTATGGAGAGCTCTCACACAGAAAGGCAGGAGAAAAAGTCAGAGAGTGACCTCCAAGGTGCCCTGTTTTGCGGTAGAGTGTCCCACACCCACTTTGTGTCTATGAAATCCCTTTCTGAAAACCCGTTTGTTTATGAAAGTGGGGGAAGAAAGAGAAATGGTTGGGAGTGAAAGGCAGGCATGGGCACTGGGTGGCTGGTTCACAAGAAGGAGACAATAGGATCATTATGGGAAGAACAGAGTCAGCTAAGAAGGGGCTCATCTGAGAGCCCCATTGGACACAGAATTGACTAAGCTGTGGTCATTGTATTCAGTGATTCCAAACAATTATTTCGTTTCAATCATATAACAACTTTGGGAAGTGACTATACTCTATATCCATTTTAAATAAAAAAACTGAGGCTCAACCAGTCTTCAGTAACTCACTCACGGTTATGAGGCTAGTAAGTGGCAGCTCCAAGATTCCGCCCATCTCTGGCTCCCGTGCTGTTTCCACTAACCCACAACTTCCGTTCCCCACTGGTTACTGCCAGCCTTGGTGGGACTTGTCTGGGGAGACAAGAGATGACTGCCCCACATGCATGGTTTCCACCTTGGTCTAGTCTGTTCCTGGACACATTCTGGGGGTCATGCCCAGAATCAAGCCGTCTCAGAGGGCAGGGAAGGATTTGCCCAGTGGCCTCTATGTAACGAGTCTTTTTTTTTTCTTTCTTTTTCATCGTCTTTACCCTTTTCTGGGAAAGAAAATGGGAACACTATCACTGGAAACTCAGCCTGCTAATTAGACAGAAAAGATGCTTGTGACTTCGTTTGTGCTACCATGAGTCAGCAATATTTTTAAAAATATATTTTACTTATTGCATAGATGAAAATATAAAATAGATTTTTTTCCCAAAAAAGAATGAAGAAAAAGAAGGAGGAGGAGGAGGGGAGAGGAGAAAAGAAGTTTCTCAGAATTCCACCATCCCAACACAATCAACTGTTTCCTTTTTTTTTTTTTTTTTGCCTCTTGCTGGATGCAGATGTGATTTTTCCACTTCTATTCGGTTCTTCTCTGAGCCTACAGAACAGTCTGAGGAAGCAGGGAGAAACACAGATCTCTCTCTGCCCGCCTCTGATTCACAGCCATTTTGAAGTTGCTCAATTTGAAGCATTAACCTGCAAGACTCCACACCCTGGGAGCCAAGGAGAGGGGCCAGCAGAGCCCTATTAACTTATAATTTTATCATTTTCTTCTGTGGTCTCTTTGAGAACACAACCATGAACTCTCGTAGGATAGCTCTTTCTTTTAAAACTAGAAGGGGAGGATCAAAACCAGCAAAGGTAATTGAGAAAGAGGGAGAAAGAAACCAACTGTAACGTGCAAGCAGTTCTGATCTTCCTTAATGCAAAGATCACACAGAAGATCTCACATACTGAGCCTCAATCCTCTCTCGTTCTTACCCCTGGGTGACTAAAGCCTCATTATTTAGAAAAATGTATTTTGCAGGCAATTTCAACATCTAGGACAAGTTCTAAGACAAAAGAAGTATGTGAAACCAGTTGAACCATGGACAATTGTGAACTGTTTATTCGTGTTCTATCTATTCAAGGCATGCCTGAGTTGGGCCCCTGCCTACCTTAAGCAATTTCATAAATATTTAGGGTTAAATTATACGAGGCACAATCTCTTGCATTAGCCAGTAGAGAGGAAGGTGAAGTGCATTTACTATTGTTATCTATTTGCAATAAAACCTTTGAGACATTCTTAAGGAAAAATGTAACGTGAAAAAAAGTTAAGTTTTAGAAAGAAGCCATTTGTCTTTAGCTGAATTCACTGGGGTATGATACGGGTTGCTGCAGACATAAAACTGTCTGGAGTCTGGCTTCAGGGTTTAGAATGATAAAATATTCATGGCATATAATTTTGCATAATTTGTTTAGCTACCAAGACATAATTTAGTTATTTGGTGCATGAATCCTTTAGAAGGTCTAAAGAAGAGAAAAACGAACTTTAAGAAGCGAAATTCAGCTTTGATGCAAGTGCAGGCAAGATGAACACATCATATAGTGCCCTGTGTATTCAACACACACAAACACATGGTGGGTAACACACATGCACACGTCCATCTGCATGTAATTAATTGCTCCTACTGATCCTTTGCACTGCTTTATAGGACATTTTATGTATATTTGTTCCCTAGTTTGGGCTCTGCATGTGATTACATATAAGCCCAAAGGAAAGAGCTTGCCTTTGATTTCAGCAGGATGTGCTTAGGTCATAAAACTCCTTGATGGTAAGTTCATTGAGATAACAGACATGATAACTTACTTATTGAAAACATAGCAATACTTCATCTCCGTGTCCACCACTGTGCTGAAGACTGGCAGGTGTATTTGTCAAAAGTGGTCCCTATCCCAGAGGAGTTTACACTCTAGGTGAGACAAGACGAATTAAACAGAAACAATGATGAGAATGCTGAGCTGGAAGCATTACAAGGTCTGACAATTAAGTTTGTGATGTCATCCTAGAAAAACTGTGAATACCTCATTGCTGAATATCACTACCGTCACCTTCGAAGTACTCCCCTTGGGAAGCTATGCACCGATGCTAGGGCCTAGTCCACCTGTCAAAGCAATTTTGGAGCTCTTTTTCTGGAATGACTATCATTGTATTACCCTTGACATCCTGAATGTCATCAAAATGTCTTTCTTTCAATATGTCCTTTATCTTTAGGTTAAGAAAAAAATCATTGGGGGCCAGATCAGGTGATTGGGGGGGTGTTCTAATACAGTTATTTGTTTACTGACTAAAACTTCCTCACAGACAGTGCTGTGTGAGCTGGTGCATTGTCATGATGCAAGAGCTCCTTCAGTACCATTTTTGCTCACACCTTTCTCATGCCAAGAATTTCAGTTAAGATTTCTATAACTCTTTCTCTATCAATGTTTATTGGGGCTGCTATGCTTCTCACAGTCAGCTGACTATTTTGACACAATTTGATGAATTTTTGCAATGTTTTTGTCAGTTCTGCTCGTTACTGCCTGTCCTGACCTCTCTTCATCAGTGACATTTTTTCTTCCCTCAGAAAAATATGTAATCCATTCGTACACTGCCATTTTCTTCATGGCATTATCCCCATAAATTTGGACTAACAAGTCCCTGATTTTACTTTCCCTCTTGCCAAATTTAACAAGAAATTTAATGTTTGTTCATTGTTCTAATTTAAGCTCCCACATTCTCACAACAGCACACAAAAATACACAACAACAATAATGAATGCCACTCAGCAAGACGCTGCCACATGTTGACACAAACACAGCTGTGAGACACTGATATACCAAGGTTATGAAACCTTACCGAGTTGCTTGTACAGTGCTGCCAACATAAGTGTATGGTGGCAGGTTCACATACTTAATTTCAGACCTCATATTTAAGCAAGTACACACACTTGGTGTGTAGACAATGCTCAGTTACAATTTTGCGAATGAATGAATGAATGACTGGGTGAATGAACTGAGATGTACTGGCTTTCTTACAGAAACAGAATTCTAGACAGAGAATGGAAGGAGATGGAGGCTTGGGTTTGTCAGGTATGGGGGGAGCTGGGCCTGCCCGAGGGAACCCCAGGAAGGGGCCAAGGAACCTGGTGCACGTGGGGTCGGGACAGGCACTTGCTTCTCTTGCAGAGTGCCTTTTGTGTGGTTTGGATGGTTTCCTGTGTGTGCATGTCGCTCAAACCCCCACGCACAGAGTGCCTGGCTGGAGGGGACAGCTGGCCATCAGAGCATTAAAAGCAGGGCAGTAAAAATAGAGACGGGGAAAGGCATAAAGGAAGAACAGTAAAAACAAGAATTCCACATGTAAGCAAAATAGATCTGATTGCAAAATGACTACCATAAAACCATAATTTCATATGAATTTTAAAACTAACCTTTCACCGATTATAACAGTAATCCATATTCATTGCAGGGAATTTAAGACATGCAGAAAAGCAGACCAAAAAAAAATAAAAATCACCCATAATCCCACTACCCAAAATAACTGCATCATTGTAGTTATGCCTCTCGTTTTTTGCCTGTACATTACTGAGTATAAAATTTTACATCTTTATCCTGCTGTTGTCAGGGGTAGTCTAGTCCTGGCCCTCGTCCTATATTTAGTTTTATTGCCTGGGGGCCTGGGATTCCAGACAGGTTATTACAACAGAACCAGAGATGGGTGAAAGAAAGAAAACAGTCCACGTTCTGCTGTGACTTTAATGGCGGGAGGCCTGCGCCTTGCTTCTGGGGCTATCTGAGGGCTGACTCTAGGCAGAGGCCACAGTTTACTGTCAGCGTCAGAACTATTTCTAGGCAGCCACTGGCTGGCTTCCTGTGGATCCCGGGATGACACCACTGCTACTCTGGGCCCACTGGGGCTTACTTTGGCCCCAGTGGGGCCTCCCTCAGCTCTGGACTTCTGGCTGCTGGATCCAATGGTTCCGTTTTTGAATTCAATACAAGTACAGTCTTAGTGGGTTTGTGGGCCCTCCTCTGAATTTTAGTGAACCAGGGCCTAAACTGAATCACTTGGGAGGTGGACTTGGTATGTGTGTGTCTGTGAGTATGCGTGTGTGTATGAGTGTTTTTGTGACTGTGTGTGTGCATGCACTGCACAGAATTTAAGACATGCAGAAAAGTGACACTCTTGTCTGTCACTGGGGTGAATTGAAAGCATCTGCCCTTTTCTCTCCCCGCGCAGGCTTCCTTTGCAGAAGAGCTGATGGAAGTGAGACCAGGATACTAAATCCAGGACCAGGGTTCACAAGAGTGCCTTGATTTCAGAATCAAGAGAGCCGCCAGGTGTCACGACTGGGCCCTAGGATCTAGTCTGGCCTAGCAGTTCTGCTGTTTGACTTCAAGCTCCGGAGTGTTGAGTTCAAGTTTCTGAAATCTTATGTGGCCAAGGTCATCATTAGTCCTCGATCCTGGGCCAGGACTGAACTTAGGGTGGGAGCCTCAGTGGAGTCAAATGATTGCAGGATTGAAAGAACAAAGGGTCCTGGGACAGAGAAGCAAGCTGTTCTTAGCAAGAAGAGGTCTTAGAAATTATTGTCCTTTTTCCCACCTCATGCAAGAATCCCTCTTGTAAATCCCCAGGCAGCAGATGCTGTAGCATCTATGTGGACAGGTCCAGTGACAAGGTGCTCATTCATTATCCTGGGACTCAGGATGATTGGACAGCCTTCTATTTTTTAGTTGAAACATACTTCTTAGGAGCATCATCCCAGCAGTAGCCCAGAGCAGAGCTTCCATTTACCTTCTAGGCCAAGAGCAAGCTTTCTGCCCACTGCTGAGTGCAGACCTGGCAGAGAGAGCAAAGTCAGAGGAGCGAGGCTGGGCAGATCTGATCCACAATCTCCTTTTGCTGGGAGCCCAGGGACAGTGTGTCTCTGGCACCAACTCCAACCACAAAGCATGGACAGCTATAGACAAAACCCTGAGCCATGAGTCAGTCAGACCCAGAAAGAACACATTCACCCCTCTGAGGTCACCACAGCCCTACTGATTAGGCTCTTGCAAAAATTAAGAGTGACTTCCTTCTCTACATTAGGCCCAGTAGTTGGTTCTTTTTCTAATAAGCCTTAAATAAGAAATTTCAGGAGCCTGGGAGACCTATCCAGACCAGACTTGTTCTTGTATTCTCCAGGCGAAACAAAATGATAAAATATTTAGAAGTTACCTTGTTTCAGACTTCTCCTTTGAGCTAATCTTTCTTTCCTAAGTCTTAGCAAATTTTAACCTCACCCCTTCTTTTTGGGAGTCTCACTCTATCATCCAAGCTGGAGTACACTGGCATGGTCATGGCTCACCACAGCTTTGACCTCCTGGGATCTGGCGTTCCTTCCGCCTCAGCCTCCTGAGAAGCTGGAGCTTTAGGCATGTGCCACCACACCCAGTTAATTTATTTATTTTTTATTTTATTTTATTTTTTTGTAAAGACAAAATTTTTGTAAAGATTTTTGTAAAGACAAAAATCTTGCCATGTTACCCAGGTTGGTTTCATACTCCTGGGCTCAGGCAATTCTCTCTCCTCTGCCTCCCAAAATCCTGGAATTACAGGCGTGAGCCACCACATCCAGCGCCTTTTCACCTTTACAGCAAAAGTAAAATTATTGAATATTATTGTCAGATGTGATATTCAGTCAAAACCTATTACCTCAATTAAGGGTTTCCTGGGCAGGACACTTTCTGTTGTTTTTGTAACAATATTAAACAGAAAGCAATTTCTGATTTCGATTTCTCATATCAACTTACATGCACTATACCATTTACTGCAGTAACATAAAATTTAGCCTTCAGAGATAGGTGCATACAAATTTGGGCACGACTTCAGAATAGCAGTTTCAGTCAGTTATTTCTACTACCTTCCATCTTTTCCCAAGACAGAATTAAAACATGTGGTGTCAAGGTAGTTTCAGGACCACACAGAGTAATTGAATTGAAGACCTTTTGGAGCTCAATCAAAGTCTGACTGTAGGTGAGATCATGTTAGAAACCATCACCCCAGCATGAAGAAGGCTAGTTCTCAGCTAAGAGAAGAAAGGGACAGTGCTGGTAAGGATCAGGTAGCACTCTTGGACAAGATGGCATGAACAACAACAAAAGATCAGAGGTGTTGCTTTTAATGAAAGAAATAAGGAGGAGGTTTTAGTAGGCCTTTTGCAGAAATGCACAATTACTAACTTGGCGGTTAAGGACAATCTACCTAAAGAAATGTCAGAAGACCAGAGGCACGGAGAACCTTGAGGAGGTGTATTCATTAGGCTACAGATGAACTGTTGTAACAAGGAGATCTGACATACAATGGCTTAAATAACATAGATGCACTGGTCTAGCTCTTCTTTGCTGTGATGGTCAAACAATGGACAGGTATACAACTGTCAATACTTGGTGAAGGAAACATCAAGATCTGTGCATTTTTTGAGTGTTAATTATGCCTCAATTTAAGTAAAAACACACAGATATTTCTTTCTTTCTTTCTTTCTCACATACTAGCCCAAAGATAGGTGGGTAGGTAGCAGTGTGTCTTATAACCAGTCGGCTCTGCTATCCTTAATATGGAGCTCCATCTCTGCACCTAACAGAGGGAGAGAGTGAGAAGGAAATTCAGGGCGAGGTTGAAGCTATCTTGGAATTTGACACATCACTTCCACTGATGGGCCACAGGCCAGACTGAGTCACAGGGCTCCAGGGTAGACTGAGAAAAACAGACTCGAGCTGAGAAGTCATGTGACCAGCTGTAATTCTGGAGGGTTGAGGTCTACTATGGAAGGGAATTATGGAAAAATTTGCTGGGAAGAGTCAGGGAGCCTCCACCCCCTTAGGTGATTGTAGGAGCCCATGATCCATGATAGCTATGGGACAGGAGGGAAGACCTATAGAGTCATTCAGGGATAGAATGGACACAATTGTGTCACTGCACCTAGGGACTGAGTTAGAGAGAACTTCAAGGTTGGAGTATGGTGGGCTGGAAAACAGCAAGATCATGACAGAAATGGGGAAACCAGGAGGGACAGCTGGTGTGCTAGGGTGGGGCAGAGGAAAGAGGTGGCCAAGGAAGACTTAGAGTTTCTTTCCTAAGAGACGTTTAATAATAGAGGAGCCAGCTGTCCCTGTTGTTTAGGGTGTGGCTCTGTCTGAAACCAAGGAGCGAAATGAAATAGCTTTTTTCCCTCTTTCTTGTTAAACAGAAGGTTGAATGTTCTGAAGGTAAATCAAAACAGAAGCTGGAGGTTGACAGACAGTGACTGGAATCTCTCTCTTCATCCATGTTTCAGGGAGGACTCCTACATCTTTGTTGTCTCCACTGACCACTGATATCTGCAATGTCCATCATGGACTTATCGCCACTTCCTCTGAGCATAATCTAGGTCTGTGCTTCTCAAACAGCTGGCCACATCCCGCTTCATGACTATGACCACCTTGTATCCTGCATTTTAAGACAGGGTACTAGGCAGAACAAAAGATCAGGAATGTGTGTTTGACTCTTAGGGTACTGCGGTGAATTGAGGGAGTTAGGGAGTGGAGAGAGCTGAGGGTCTCTGTGTGTAGCAAAGTGACCAGAGGAAAACACATGTCAAATGTGTATTGCTTGTCCTGCATGACTGTTCATTTCCTGTATTGTTTAACTGAAAGCAGCGAGCTTCCTTAGAAACTCCGTGAAGGTGGTGGCCATGAATGTTGAGAGGTAGATATTTGCTAAATTCATAACCATTTGGACCTCATACAGTGTCAAGGGGTTACATATTGATTCCTTAAGCAAAGGGCGATCTTCTTTACCCAGCCTTCTTAAACATCCCCTCATGGGCCCACTGCTAGATGCAGGAGTTATTTCTCTAAGACAAGTATCCGTAAGGTTTATGCCAACTATAAGAAAGTGTAATGCATCAAGGTGTGGGACCTTGAATGAGTCTTTTAACTACTTTGGACTTCAACTTTCTCATTAGAAAATGGGAGTTGAGGCTGTGCAAGGTGATATCTAAGAACATTTTACAGTACTGGTATTCTAAGATTCTCTCTTAGATAAAGCAGCTTGTGCAATGGACATTTTTTTGGGACGTTTGAGTTCGAAACTTCTTTCTTCTACCTTTTTTTTTTGAGGTAGTAGATAGAGTGTCTTAGACTGTTTAGGCTGCTATAAAAAATACCACAAATAAACAACAGAAATGTCTTTCGTAGTTCTAGAGACTGGAAAGTTCAAGATCAAGACACCAGCAGGTTTAGTGTTTGGCAAAGGTGTGATTTCTGGTTCATAGATGTGTCTTCTCACTGTGTCCTCACATGGTTATAGAAGGCACAAACAAACTCCCTTGGGCCTCCTTTATAAGGACTCAGTTTCATGTATGTGCGCTTTGTTCTCATGATCTAATCACCCCCCAAAAGCCCTACCTCTTAAATGCCATCACTTTAGGGGATATGATTGCACCATAAGAATTTTGAAGCAGACACAAAATTCAGACCACAGCATAGCATTCTCTACAACGTGTTTCCAGGTCTTAGGTAAAGGCAGTTTAAATGATTCTGGTTTGGTTGGGGATATATGTGTAGGTATGGAAGCAAATGCCCAAACCGGTGAGCTGTTATATTAATATTCTATTGCTGCATAATGAATTGCCACAGAATTAGTGGCCTGCAAAAACACTAATTCCCAGTTTGGGGGAGTTAGAAGTTCAGGAAAGTTTAGCTGGGTCCTCTGCTCAGGGTCTCACCAGGCTGAAATCAAGGTGTTGGCTGGGGCTGCCATTTTGTCTGCTATTGTCAGACCATTTTTGTCCCCCACAAATTCACACATTGAAACTAAATGTGGTGGTCTTAAGGGGGCCTTTGGGTATTAGATCATGAGGCCTCTGCTTTCATTAACAGGAGCAGTGCCCTATAAAAGACCTGTGGGAGTTTGTTGGTTTGACCCTTCCACCATGTGAGACACATAGAAAGTGCTATCTTTAAAGCACAGAGTGAGCCACCAGACACTGGATCTGCTAATGCCTTGACCTTGGATTTCTCCAAGCCTCCAGAACTGTGTGCAATAAATTTCTGTTGTTTACAAATTACCTAGTCTAAGGCGTTAAAATTTATGGGAGGCCATTGTTTTAGACTGAGCTCTTGCAGTAGGACCCAACAGACCAGACCAAACCAGAATGAAGTCACTTGTAAGTGCTCGAACTTAAACACTGAAAAATAGAGGAAAAAAAAAAAAAAACCCCAAGCATGTAAGCTTTCAAAAAAACAAGATTCACAGCAACCGATCAAAAGGGACTCAGTCAACCTGAGCTGGCATGATAAGGATGTTCTCTCTGCTTTAACCCACACAAGAAAAGTAACTTTAAAATGACCAATGTGCTTTTTATTCTTTGTTTCTGCTTTCTTCAGTCTTTTACTGCCTCTAAAACCCACCCACTCTGCTCAGCTCAGTGGAGCTTCTTCTATTTTGGAGATAGTATGTTGCCCAATTCATGAATCACTAATAAAAGTCAATTAGATCTTTAAAATGAAATTTGCTGCAATTTTGTTCTCTGAAAAATGTATGTTGTTATAGCAGCAAGAATATGCTAAGACATCATCTGAGGCTTATATTCTCCTCTAAATTCATTTAGGTTGTTAATTATAAGATTATAGTCCCCGTTTTCTTGTTATCTCTCAGCCAGGATCGCGGTCCTGCAGGCTGTCCTTGGGTCATAGCCAGGTGGCCCTTTTGTAGCATGGAAGCCCACCTCTTCAAGGTCAGCAGGTCTCTTTTAAGGGTTCACTAACTTAGGTCAGGCTCACCTGGAATAATCTTCCTCTTAATAACCTCAAAGTCAAGCCAGGCTCAGTGGCTCAGCCTGTAATCCCGCGCCTTTGAGAGGCTGAGGTGAGTGGATTGCCTGAGCCCGCGGATTTGAGACCCGCCTGGGCAGCGAGACCTCATCTCTACAATAAATCAGCCGGGCGTGGTAGCACATGCCTGTAATTCCGGCTACTCAGAAGACTGAGGCGGAAGGATCACCAGAGTCCAGCAGGTCGAGGCTGCGGTGGCCTCTGCACTCCAGTCTGGGCAACAGAGTGAGACTGCAACTCAAAAAATAAAAAATAAAAAAATAACCTTAAAGTCAAATTATTAGGGACCTTGATTGCATCTGAAAAATTCCTTCACCATAATCAGAGAGGGATATCCCATTGTATTCACAGGTCACATCCATAATCAAGGTGAGGGTAATCTACATGGTGTGAATATTAGGTAGCGGGAATTTGTGGGGGCAGAGACTTCTGCCCACCACAGCTATGAAAGCAGGAGCTACAGTCTCAATGCTTACAAGGATAGACAAGCACATTGACCCAGCAAAGCCCCCAGAGTTTAGTCAGTAGGGAGTAGTGAGGTGTATGGTGAACTGGGGAGGACTTGATTTCCCATACAGGGACAACCTTGACCTAGTGCCACAGTGCAACCAAGCTTCAGAATTTCCAAAAAAAATCGATTAATTTCCAAAGAATTTCCAAAAAAAATCGATTAATTTCCAGTTAAAAACTCCTGGGTTTGAAATTTGGACAACCACTTAAAGAATGGTTTTGAATTCTCAAATTGAAAAACAATTTTGATCACAGAGGATTTTTTTGGGGGGGCAATGAATCCACTATGATGGTTGGATACATATCATCATGCATTTTCCAAGCCCATAAGAATGTACAGCACCAAGAGTAAATGCCAGTGTGAACTATGGACTTGAGGTGATAACGATGTGTCAATGTGGGTTCATCAGCTGTAACAAATGTACCACTCTATGGGGGATGTTGCCAATGGGAGGAGGTGGGCTGTGCATGTGTGGCTACGGCGGGGGTGGGAGGGGTAATGGGAAATCTTTGCACCATCACTCAGTTTTGCTGAAAATATAGTCTATTACATTAACATTTTTTAATTAAAAAATTAAAAAACCCATGACAGTGGGTCAGGGATGATTGACTGACCACCAGTGTATAAGTTCTGTCTTAGAGAAAGCCAAATCCAGTTGAGGGAAGTGACACACTTCACCTAGCCAGGGAGAAATTCAACTCTGAGGACAAAATAGCTTCAGGAAGAAAGTTATCTCCTTAGACGCTGCAATACAACTTGGCTTCCAGAAGGCGGATTTGCAAGTCAGACCCCTGAGGTGGAGTGGGACTGACGGAGGTGGACAAGGCAGGAGGCATGGGTCCCGGTGGGTCACTGGGCTAAAACAGTGTTTACCCTGAGAAAAGGCTCTCTGCCCTGCGATGTGGTTTCATGAGCAGAGCCCCAAATCACCACACTTGGATGCAATGCCTGCAATGGCTTGCTAGAAATTGCTCCCCGAATTACACTTCTGCAAAGAGTGTGCAGGAGTAATGCACCACGAGAGCAGAGAAAATGCATTGCAATTGGATACATTGACTAATATAATGTTTCAACAATACCAGAAAGGTATTATTAAAATATCACAGCAGTTTTTAAAAGCAGCATGAAAATCACCATGAGCAGGCATAAAGATCTGAGAATAACAAATATTAAGCTTTTCTTGAAGATAGGATGGGGCAAGAAAAAAAATCCCTACAGTCTGCTTAAACTGTCAGAGAATAGCCAGGCACTTACACGAAGGGATGACTGGAGTGAAAAAGAAATTGCTCTGGCTCTCATTCAACATGGGAGTGGCAAAATTATGGAGGTTTTAATATCTCTTTAAGCAAACCGCATGGGTATAGTGAAATGGGGAGCTGGACAATTACCCAGGGAATGTGATTAGCGCTGAAGGCCCATCTGGATCATTCAGGCTCCCAAATGCCTACCTTTTCTGGAATTGTGAGGCTTTGGGGGTGAGATGGAGGCGCTTTCAGTCCCCTTAATGAGGGTCATTTCCTGTAGGCCCGTCTGGTATTCAGGTGTGTTATGCATTACATAAAGTTTAATTTGAATGCTGTTTCTTTTTCTTTTCTTTCTGAGCTGGAGTCTTATTCTGTCACCCAGGCTGAAGTGCAGTGGCATAATCATGACTCATCACAGCCTCTATCTCCTGGGGTCAGGTGATCCTTCTGTTTCAGCCTCCAGAGTACTGGGGCTGCAGGTGCGTGCCACCACGCTGGGATAATTTTTAATTTTTTAAAAATTTTTTGATTTTTAAATAGAGACAAGATCTTGCTATGTTGCCTAGGCTGGTCTTGAACTCCTGGGCTCAAGCAATCTCCCGTCTCGGCCTCCCAAAGTGCTGGGATTACAGGCATGAGCCACCATGCCTGGCTTTGAGTTATGTTTCTGAGCCTCAGATGGTCTTCTCCCATAACCGCCTCATTCCAGATCCATTCTCGCTAGCTCCCGATTCCCACCTGGTACTACTTTACTTACTTGTACTTCGCCCTACCTTTGTCTTGTGCTTATTTAATATGAGTTAACCAATTTGATGCCTTCCTGCTTTCTTTTTTTTTGTTTTTGTTTTTGTTTTGAGTTGGAGTCTCATTCTGTTGCTCAGACTGGAGTGCAGTGGCCACTCCCGGCCACCACAGCCTCGACCTGCTGGGCTCCGGCGATCCTTCTGCCTCAGCCTTCCGAGTAGCTGGAACTACAGGTGCGCGCTACCACACCTGGCTAAATTTTTGATTTATTGTAGAGATGAAGTCTTGCCAAGTTGCCCAGGCGGGTCTCGAACCCACGAGCTCAGGCAATCAGCTCACCTTGGCCTCCCAAAACGCTGGGATTACAGGCTGAGCCACCGAGCCCAGCCCCTTCCTGCTCTCTTAACAGGATCTACCATTAACTTGTCCTGGTCAAGGTCCTTTGACTGTTGGAAAAGGAAATCTACCAAAATGAGTTTAAGAAAAGAGAGAAATTGAGTGGAGAGAGAGAGAAGGGTAATTTCATAGTGTCTATCAACCGGAAACACAGGTGGGTCTCACGTAGCCCTGAAACCAGGACAGGAATGCCCCCAAAAGGACCTGCGTTCTCATTCTGTCACCCAGGGTTGTCTGAGCAGCTGTCCCAGAGAAGGTGGTTGTTTGTCTGCAGAGCTTCTGGCTTCTGCATCTCTGTGTGTCTGCTGCAGCCTGTTCTTTCTGCCAAGGTAGAAAATGGCTGCCCTAACAGTCTCTTTGCAGTACCTGACCGATTAGAGTCTGGGTCCCAGTTCCAAGCTGGAACAAGAGGAAGTTGGACTGACCTATCTTCAAGGCCCACCTCACACTCTCCCTTCATTGTCTCCTTTTCTGTCAATCTCCTATTTCTTAAACTTCTCACTGTTTCAATACTACAGCCCACAGAGGATGAAATGTGGACAGGAAGTGGCGCCATCGGAAACTGAAACCCCAAAGACCTATCATCTGGGGGATGAGATTCCCCATCTGCCCAAGAGTTGACTTGAAGTATGCTGCAGATACCTTAGAGAACTTCCCCAGACTCATGGCGAACATGCTCTCTGAATGTAGTTTAATCTAAGGTAAACAGTAATCGTGGAAACAATATCAATTAATAATAGAAATGAGTACGATTGGCTCTCCATACCCGTGAGTTCCACGTTCATGAATCAAACCAACGCCAGATAAAAGATATTTAGGAATAGGGCAACCCTCTCAGGTCCCCTCCCACTCTGGGAGCTTTTCTGTCCTCTCAGTAAATCTTGCTTTCTAAAAAAAAAAACTTTAGGAATAAAGTAGCTGGTGTGTCTGTACTGAATAGGAACAGCCTTTTTTCCTTGTCATTAATCTCCAAACAATATAGTACGACTATTTACATAGCACCTACACTGTAGTAGGCATTATACATAATCTAGAGATGATTTAAAGTATACAGGAGGATATGTATATGTTATTTGGAAATATTACACCACTTTATATTAGGGACTTCAGCATCCATGACTTTGGTATCTCCAGGGGATCCTGGCACCAATTCCCCACAGAAACTGAGGGGACAACTGCAG
The DNA here is from genome assembly GCF_000164805.1 of Carlito syrichta. NCBI lineage: Eukaryota > Metazoa > Chordata > Mammalia > Primates > Tarsiidae > Carlito > Carlito syrichta. The sequence continues at coordinate 783,122 of NW_007248649.1, read as the reverse complement.
TTGCTCTGTTTGAAATATTAAAAATAAAGATAAAGAATGAGTTGAAGAGTTACCATTTGTCTCTGGCCCTGTCCAGAAAGGTAGGTACCTTGACCACCCCCGGGGATCTTCTGGTGCCACTCATTAGGGCAGAGGAGGGTTATAGCTTGATGACACCAACCATTAAGAATCTTCCCATGTCCTGCTCTATGACCTTGCCTTGAGTTAGTAATTTGGTTTTTCAAAAATACTTTCCATTTTAGAAAAAAAATTTGCTCAGCAGCTGCCAGCCAGTCTCATGAGTTTGATTAGCCTGAACTAATCACCCATAACTTCAATGAATTCACGGAATTGAGCTCCCGAGTCCTCAGATCTGAAGATCTCAGTGACCTTGTCAAGGTGCCAGCTCCCCGCTCACTTGAACTATGCCAAAGAAAAGTCCTTGTCGCTTCAGAGAGGCACAATAAGGAGTCCTGTAACAAGTAAGACATCCCAGGGCCTTTCTTTCTCAAACCTAAAGTTCCAAGGGAAAAATTCCAAGCCAGGGAAGGGGCGAGGAAGTCCCGGCAACAGAGACACGTGTGGCATTGGCACTCTCAGAGCCCTTCAGTCACCCAATAAAGGTAGCCTGTAAGTACGGCAGCTCTTGACTGAAGATGTGTTTTTGGTAGGGAGCATCGAGTAGAACTCTACCTTTCCAAGAGTAGGTCAGTCATGCTGGTGAGTGGTGACTCCTGAGTTTTCTCCCCTTCAACTACTTTTGCCTTAGTCTGCTCGGGCTGCCATAGCAAAATACCATGGACAGAGTGGCTTTACCAAAATAAATTTATTTTCTTGCAGTTCTAAAGACTGGGAAGTCCAAGATCAAAGTACCAGTAGATTCAGCTCCTGATGAGGACCCTCTTCTTGGCTTCCAGGTTGCTGTCTTCACACATGGTGAGGGGCTCTGTAGTGTCTCTTCATTTAAGGGCACTAAGCCCACCAGTCAAGAGCCCTCATGACCCAATCACTTCCCAAAGGCTGTCTTCCAATACCATCACATTGGGGATTAGGGCTTCAGCTTTGGCATCTGAAGGGACACACAATTCAGTTTGCAATAGCTTCCTTTCTTTTTATTATTACTGGCTTTTACTTGGGGGCCTAGAGCCCATTATTGCGGCCCAAGGAGGTGGGGAAGAGCAGGACTGGAAGGAGGCAGGCTTGCAAAAATGAAGGTTCGGTGTCCTTTAGGGAAAGCAGGGCAATTCATGGAGTTGCCTTGGATGGAGCTGGTCCCTTTCTTCTTATGAATATGTCCAAAGTGGAGGTGTTCAGGGAGCAGATCTGAGGTGATGCAAAAGGATATGTTGAGAAGTGACTCGAGCCCATGAACTCTTAGATCCCTTTTGGTAGCTAGACCTCATTGAGGTGGGTGAGGCCACAATATGGGCAACTTGACTCCATTTATCATCAAGGCATAAACCAGACCACACAGCCTGTTATGAAAACTAAATGACATCCCAGAAGGTTTCCCCTTAAGTGCTTCAGCCAACACCTTTGATGATAATCCATTTGAGATGGTGACAGTCACCTGGAAGCAAGATGCTACTGTTTTTCCAGTTGGTGTCAGACACCCAGATCCTCTATGGCTGTCATGGACCATTTAGGGACTATGTGAGTATAGCAACAGATCTCACTGGAGTTTAACATCCTTTCTCATAAGGGTGGGGAATGACTCCAAAATGTTTTGACTGATTTGCATGTTTCTCCGGCTTTGCCACTCAGGGCCTCTCTCCCTAACTGGATTTAGCATCCACCCTTGAGTTCTACACAGTTGCCACTGCATTTGGGGTCTCCCATTGCCTAATTCTGTTCCTTAATGTCTAAACTATCCCAGGCCATGGAGCCAGTTCTCCCTGCCCTGCAGCGAGGTCAAGAGGTGGCATTGGACAATGACTGTACAGGTGTAGGAAGCAGAGGAATGTGAACATGGCTTTGAATGTGGGCCTCGAATACAGATAGACCCGGACTCCAAGTCTAGCTCTAGACTCCCTGCTGTGTGACTTTGGGCACGATGCTTAATTTTGCTGAACCCGTTTCTGCAAGTGTCCACTTGCGTGAAGATGAACAGTAACTTTTGCAAAATCCCTGACACATGGAGATAAACACTATTATTCCTATTGTTGTTACTAATTTTGTACCCAATAGGTGAGCAAAATGCAGTACTGGGGACTCCATGGCTGGGTAGACAGTCCTTTTTTTGGGACACTGGTCATCTGGTAGCCAGATCTCAGCTTCTGGACTAAGTTCCCATGGGATGTCGGTCTCAGAAAGAAGAGTGTGCAAAGCCAGAGCAGAAGACCCTATTTTGGGAAGAAAAAATGACAAACCGGGAAGGCCGTCAAGAAGAATCTAAGGCAAAACAGACACAGGCAGGAATCCATTTAAAAGCTGGGACTCTAGGGTTCTGGGTCTTAGTACAGCAGAAGCCCAGTTGCTTACATGGAAGGAACAGCCAGGCCTCAGCAATGGTGAACTTGAACACTGTACCATAGGTTGACCCTTTATGGTCAGGATTGACCCTGGGAACAGGAGTGTGGAGGAACTTGAGATAAATTCCAACCAGGTTTTCTCAGTATGGAAAGCTTGAAGGGTGGTTCAGGTTAGTGTGTGGGATGAAGGGAACATAGAGTATGAATTTCCCCAGGCCAAATCCTGAGCAAACACCCACGGTTCTGTCCCTGAGAGAAAATTCTAGCTAAAGCCCAAATTGCTTGTTTATTAGCAAATGTGAATAATGTACAAATTAAACCACCTGCTCCTGTTGAATTAATTTAGGTTATACTGGGGCTGGGATGGAGTGGCTGACGGTTAGTTAACACAATCATGCAAATTAACACATGCCTGACTTCTAGGCAGATCCCCACTGTCCACAGCAGGAGCCCTAAGGGAAATCAGGCAACAGACCTTAAAGAAAGCAATAATCTCTGCTTTATCTGTTCTGACAGTTTTCGGCTACTTTCTCCAAGAGTCTATTGGGGAGAATATCCGTACCCTTTTCCTTAGCCCAATGATGCAGGAAGCAGAAAAAAAAATGTGGAAAGAATAGCTTACCAATGGTTATCTCAGGCCAGGATCCCTCTTGTGAGCTGGTGATGTTATTCTTGTGTGTCTCGTTTTTTTATTTGGGTCCCTGGGACTTCCCTCCAAGTGACTGGAATCATTCTGTATCAGGTGAATTATCTAGGATGGCCAAGAATGGATTTAGAGTCTATTATACTCAGTGATCTATTACAGAAACAAAGAACAGAGTACTGTATGTTCTCACTTATAAACAGACCTTGAACAATTATCAGAATACTATAAGAAAGGGATTGGCAGTAGTGGGAAACTGCCAGGGGAAGGGGGAAGGGGGGTGGGACTGGCAGTTGAGGGAAACTGCCAGGGGATGGAGGGGCACACCCCATCAACAAGGGTACCTGCATAATGGGCATCTGTATTCCTAACCCTGAATTGTACCCCACATCTTTAAAATAAAATTAAAAAAAAATGAGGGCCAAGAAAAGACTTCCTCAACCTTCCTTTGATGATGAACCTTACTCCCAGAACACAAAGGAAAGGGGAAGTATAGACATCTTTCCTGTTAGTCACAAACACTCTGGGCCTCAGCACAGGCAGGACTGACAAGGGGAGGACCTGCATTTGGAGCCTGAGCCCATACACCGAGCCATACACCAGCATTTGCATGAGCCAGGAGAAACATCGGGCTGGGTCAATTTGTCACTATACAATATAGAGCTCCTCTATTGCGGGGGACAAATTGGTGCCAAACCACCTCAGAGGTTGTTGGCGACCCTCATGACTGGCTTTTGTTGATTGGGTCACTCATCTAGTGTATAATCAGCTGTGGCCTAGGTAGCATGAATGGTCCACTAAATACAAGTACAAGGCTAAGACAGAGAACACCGTGCTTTGGAATAGTGTTCCTCAGAAGGGGCTGGAGTGCATGGTGGGTCCTCACCATGTCTGGACCCTGCTCCACAATGGTCCTGTGGTCTTCCTGAGTAAAGGGTAGGTGAGCATTGTGAAAGACACCTTATTATGAACCCTGGCTGGGCTACACAGGTGGAAAGAGCTGCAGGCGATGCAGAGGAAGAGTTAATCCCAGCTATTCTCACCTCTGTCTCTTTGTTGGTACCTATGGGTTCTGGAAGATCCCGCCTCACTCTATCCCTGGCCCCACCTTATTCATAAGGAGACCCGATTCAGCAGGAGCAGACTTAGGGACCATTTTCACAATGGGCAGGCTCTGGTCTCTGCATGGTTGTCATTGGGTCTCACCCTCGGGGCCACAGTGGGATAACCCATCCATGTCTGCAACCATCACCTCAGGCAGGAGAAGCATCACTATCGACAGCGTCCACAAAGGGAAGGGTAAGAGGACAGCTTCGCAAAGAGGCAGCATCGTCACAACATTCTTTTGTGCTGAGTTGGCTATAGCTGGTGATGTGTCCCTGAGGAAGGAACAGGGTATTTGGAGAGATTGGTGGAAGCCCCAGGTTTAACTCCTTGTTTGGCTTCCTCTTGGCTAGCTATAAAAGTTTTAGAAGGTCACTTTACCTTTCTGATGCTCAGTTTCCCTATCTATAAAATGGGAATAATGATCTAACCTTTAAAAAAAAATGTGGTGAGCATCCATAAAACTTTGGCTATAAAAACTTTTTTTTTTTTTTTTTTTGGAGTCAGGGTTTCACTCTGTCGACCAGGCTGGAGTGCAGCAGCACGATTATGGCTTTCCGCAGACTTGACCTCCTGGGTTCAGGCAATCCTCCCACTTCAGCCTCCCAAGTACCTGGGACTACAAGCATACACCACTATGCCAGCTATTTTTAATTTTTATTTTTTTGTCGAGACAATGTCTCGCTATGTTGCCCAGACTGGTATTAAAGCATTTTGGTGTTCTAAAATGCCATCCACATGTTTTGTTTCAAATTGTTATTTTAACTATGTTGGGTTTTGCTCAACAAGGCAACAAGCATTTTTTTAAAAAAATGCAATATTGTGATGCCTCCAGGAAGCATAGGAAAAAAGATGAAAGTTAGAACTTTTATTTCAGATAAAAGCTAATATATAACGATAGCTAATTGGATAATATTAATCCCTTTTCTTAACTAGATATTTGAATTATCTTTTGATAATTGACTACTGAGTAATTCCCCCAGGAATCTTTTCAAACAGGAAATATTAGACTCAGAACTTCACTTTGTTTTAAAGTTTGCATCACATCATCTGTGGGTTGTTGCATGTTACACTGCGCACATGGTAGGTTGCATGTAGCATTAATTAATTTTTTAAAAATACCTTGAAGAGAAGCAACTACATGAACAGCTGCTAAATCCATCTATCATGTATGTGTGTAACCCTCCCCAACTTGTGGAAACAAATAAATAGATCTAATTTAGAGTTGACATATAAAAATTGGTCATGGATGTTGCCGCCTAACATCAGTGGAAGCAAAATGATTTTTTAAACACTCTTTCGGAACATTCTGCCCTTCCTCGTGGGCAATTTGTCTGTCACTTCCTCATGTTCCAGTTGCCCCATTGGCCCTGTGAGCAGCATCAAAACCTGAATTTCCCTGCAGGCAAAGGCACAGAACAATAATCCTCTGCGCAAACAGCTGCTTTGTTATGCTTGAGGTAAAAATTGTGATGATGGCAACATAAACTCAAAAAAAATTCTCCGGCTTGATTTGAAGAAATCTTGACAGGCTGTGTCGCACAGGCCGCTGGTTTACTGTGTGGAGAATCTGCAGAGTGGGTTTGAGGAGGCTGCCATAACCAAGTACCACAGGCTGGGCAGCTCGGACAACAGAGATCCCTGTTCTCACAGTTCTGGCAAATGGATATCCAAAATCAAAGTGTCAGCAGAGTTGATTTCTTCTCAGGCCTCCCCTTGGCTTGTAGAAGGATGTCATCTCCCTGTGTCTCCACATGGTCTTCCCTCTGTGTGTGTCTGTGTCCTAATCTTCTTCTTCTAATAAGGATACTTGTCATATTGGATTAGGGCCTACCTTAATGGTCTCTTTTTACTTTAATTAACTCTTTAAAGATCCTATCTCTAAATACAGCCACATTTTGAGATACGGGAATTAGGACTTCAACATATGAACTTTGGGGGTGAGGAGAGGCACATATCAGCCTGTAGTGGTGGGAGAGTTTGTTCTTGATACAAGGAATTCAATTCATTCTGCTGATGAAAAGTTTTTGGTTTTTTTTAGTTTCCCAAATACCAGCTTTGTCCTACAGCTTAAGTTTTGTTCATCCTCATTTTTTAATATCCAAAACCAGTTTTGAGTTTTCCCTGGGGCTGGTTCTGATAGGGTGGATGAGAGCATTTCTCTGATACAAAGACCATGAAGAGACCCCCAATGCATGCTGGTAAAGAGGTTCTGGAAAACAGGGACACTTGGGCTTGATGGAAAATGATTTCAGACTGAACTAAAGTCTCAGGCCAAGCAGTAGCTACCAATCCCTAAAGCTGAATGGCTACTTGAATGGTTATCCAGCAATGGTTCAATAGAACATTGTGTCCAATACAGTAGCCACTCACCACGTGTGGTTATTAAACACTGGAAACATGACCAACACATCTAAGGAACTGAATTTTTAACTTTACTTAACTTTAAGTAATCTAAATTTAAATAGCTACATGTGGATAATTGCTGCCATATTGGGACAGCACAGTCCTAGACTAAGGCTAAATAAGAGGAACTCTGATGTTTATGAGATTCAGTAGGATTGGTGTGTGTTCTGTGGTAGGCACATCTATGCAAACTTATTCCCAAAGGCCAAGGAAGCTGAGAGGTCAAAAAAGAGGCTGACATATACAGTTTTTCTTAAAGAAACATGTAATAAGGACTTGAGAACAGAAACCATGTCTGTATCTCAAGTGGTCGTGAGATAAGAGGGGACCCCCTTATTATCCCCCAAACCTAAGGCTTATGTACTATAGGGAAGGGATGCATAGGACAATTGAAGTCAACCCCTCAGGGAATGCAAGAATGCTATATGACACTGCCTAAGTGAAGATTTTATGGTCAAGATTGTTTTGTTCCAAGGGCCTTAAATGCATACTTTTACACAAGGAGCCCTAGATAAAATAGAAAGTTTAGAGGTATTCCCGGACCAGGGACTAATCAAAGTTAACATGGTGGATTGGCATCCAAGATGGAGTTGCTTTAGCCTCTGTACTGCACCATACCACTCCCCCACCTACCACACACACTCCCTACTCTCTGCTATCCATTTGATCCGGCCTTTGGAGAAAAAAACTATTGCAAAACTTGGCGTGGGTATTCACTCCCTGACACTAGTTTCAAGCTGGGGGTCTCATAAAAGGGAGCTTGGTTTATTGCTTTGCATACAAAAGTATCCAAGAGACGGGATGAGCACAGATAGAAATGTTCCTTAGCCACAATGGAAAAGTTTCTTACTAAGAAATATACCTCTCTGGAAATATTAACCTGGCAGATGGAATGAAAGCAATTTTGAGCCCACTGTGGTTTCCTTTGCAAATACTACTTGGAGAACTCAAACTAGAGGGCTTAGTCAGGATAGGGCTTTGGTCAAAATAGGAAGTATCCATAATGCCTGTTAGTTTTTAGTGTCGGTAATATCCCATACTGCAAGTGATTCACATCTTTGGAAAATCAAGTCGCTTTTGCTCACTCTTATCCCACCTCTGTCTCTGTAGAGCTTAGGTAAATACCGATTGGGAGTCCTACCATTTTTATTTGTTATTTCACAGAGGTACGCAAGGTGGGAGTTGCCCAAGACAATGAAGGTAGTCATTACCCTTCATCCGGCTAAGTATATAATTTCCCCAGTGATGCCCTGAGTAATAACAAAAACTTATGTGAGGTACATGTAGTGTTCTATTCCCTGGGGTTTAATATGGCTCTCAGTAAAATTGATTTTCTGAAATCTTGCAATATACCTCATCAAACTAAATGAAACCTGCACTGGTTTTATAAGAAGTGATTGGTTTCCATGTGATAAATTAACCCTCACTGTTAGAGAGGTGCTGGGTAATAGGCTGGTTCATTTCAGCCCCCACAGCTGCCATCCAGGATTTTAATTTCTCTCTGGGTCCTTATTTAATTCCCTCAGGATTCAGAGGGGCTTCTACTCAACTGAGAGACTCTGAGGGTTTAGCCGCCATGACTGAAAATCATTTCTCCCAAGATGGAGATTTATCTGAGTCTCCATGGGAGGGGGAAGCTTGCTGGCAGTGGAGAGAGGGTCTCTGAGGTCAGAGAACAAAGGTGAAGGAACCCATGAGAATTCTGGGGCTTTTGGAAAGAGGGCTTTGTGAGTGGTCTGGGGGGTTTTTGTCTGAGAGGAAGATCATCTCTGGTCTTCTGTGATTCCTGCCTCAGCAGTAAAAGTGGGTTATGCTAGGAGGTATAAGGGGCCCCTCCTGGCCTGCTTTTAAACTTTATTGATTGTGTGTATGTTTATAACATTTCTAGGTTAGCTGAAATTAGCTTCATGTCTCTGAGAGAAAACAACTGACCGTCTGAAATGGAGCCTTCCCTCTTTAAATAAACATGTGAATCGGGTCTCACCCACCCAGAGGGGACGTCTTCCTTTGGAAGGGAAAAGTAAGCATGACTGGGCTTTGATTCAACTCATCCCTGGGAAACGGGTTCTTAAAGTAATAATAGCTTGAGAAAAATCAGTCAGCGCACATCCCAGGGGAGGAAGTCAGTTTCTTCTCTGGGGGTAACCAAGACCCATTAGGCAGTGATACCTACAAAAGCATTTCCAAAGACCACAGATTTTATGGCAATACTGAAATCCAACTAACATTATGCACCAAGTGCCTGGGGGACTCTGCAGCAAAGTGGCTTATCATGCAGAAAGACAGCTAGATGCAAACATTGGATTTCTAAATATCCAACTCTGTCTAGTGTGGATGCTTTGGCACGAGTAGGCAGCCCCTCGAAGGGGTGAAAATAGCAGGAGTTTAAAACAACCAAGTGCTAGGTTCCCTTTCTAGACCCATCAGTGCTCTGAGTATATTATTTCTTGGCCCCACTCCCTTCTTCTTTTTCCCCGAGGTCCTGACCAAATTAATAAGTCTTGGGAAAAGCAAAGAACTGACAAGTTCCCCCAAGCTCACTGTGCAGTATCTTGTTTCACTAGAGGGTAATCTTTTCTGGGAGAAGAACCAAAGTGGGGGAAGGAACTTTGGGGGAAGGGGATAAAACTGTGAGGGATGTTTTTGGTTTAAGAGGATAACAAAAGTTAAAGTTTTTCAGTCCAAGAGAGTAAATTATTTTATCTAATAGAACAGACTTAAGGGGTCAGTGAATAAAGTTGCCTGAGAGTGTACAGAAATAAGCTTAAGCTTAAGAGCAATCAAATGTCACAGAGGACAATTTTGCAGTGGCAAAGAATAATGAATCCATTTTTATTTTCAATGATTGACATTGTCATATGAGTTTGGTTTGTAAAAATGTTTTTAGTTTTACTATTCAAGTTAATGTTTGCTCTATTAAAATACTAATGAAAAGATGGTGGCATGCAGTCATCCCTGTCTGACTCCTTTCTTATTTGGTTTCTTATTTATTGCTGCAACCTGGGTGCTGTGCAGGTGTCCTGGTGTGTGATAATTGCTCTGTAAATGTTTGTTGAAAGAATGCCATGCCAGGGTTACAGAGTCCTTCACTGTGAGGTTGTCCAAGAAACAAATGATAACCCTGGGCAGGTTCAGGTGGAAGGCTGTGTCCTGCCAGCTAGGGTAGCTCCTTGGGCCAGGTCATCGCCTCTCCCTTGCTTTGGTGTCTCCAAATGGGCAATGCTGCTGGACAATGACTATTTGCTGGTTGGCTTTGCCTCATCTTGTCAAGACCTAAACCTGACCCTTGGCTCATGTATGTCTTGTTAGGTTTGATGTAGTATGTAAATTTACTTGAACTTCTTCCATCTTTCATTTCACCTTTAAAATGGAGAAAATGGGTGCAATAAGCTGGCCTGTGCTAGGATCTGCCATTTCTTTCTCCTCTGACCTCAGTATTCTAAATATGCTGAGGTATATGGTCTTGTGTGTGTGTGTGTGTGTGTGTGTGTGTGTGTGTGTGTGTGTGTGTGTGTGAGAGAGAGAGAGAGAGAGAGAGAGAGAGAGAAAGAGAGGCTAAATCAGGAAAAGAATAATCTCTCCATGCTGTAACCTCTTTCTGTTTGCAAAGGGCACCTTCAAAGGAAGCCCCAGTCCTTTGATAACATGCTAAAATGTTCATTTTTAATTAGTTTCTACTTTCTTCATATTGCAGCAATTAATCCTAGTTCCTAACTTTCATTTCTATAAATAAAGATATTTAACAGAACTGTAGGGTATTTATATCCTCTGTACCTTCTGTTCTATCTTGCAAAAGCACATTATTCCAGGAGATGCATGTGCTCTGACCTTACTCCAGAAGGTGCAAAAAGAAGCAGGTTTCCAACCAATTAAGGCTTCTTGAGAGTTGAATCTCTAACTCCAGGACACTGGTGGGCCCAGAAGTGGCCAGAGGCATTGTGTGTTGGGTTTTATTCCTCAGACTGAGCTTCTCTACAAGGCCATGATGACCTCAGAGATGCACTATGGTGGTGTGGAGCCATACTAAGCATGGGGGAAGCAAGGAGAGCTTGCAGCTGTCGTGGTAGCCGCTGGGCTCTGCCAGAAGCTCTCAGCCACCACCTGCTCCCCACATCTGAGTCTGACATCTTCAGAACTCAACCCACTGGGGAGACTTACTCAAGGAAGTATTGACTAAGCACTCTGAATTTTACAGGGCTCATCCCTAAGCTTGGATGTTTTTGTTGACTGGTAAAAATCAGACATGGGTGGGAAAAGCACATTTCTTATATGGCAATTCAGACCCATTTTGCTTTCTAATTTGAACCATATGGTTCACATCCCTTCACTCATAGTTGTGACGTGGCTAAAATGTCAGGGGGTGGGAAAGGGAAGGGGGTCCAGAGATGCCCAGTGGCAATAGCCAGCATGTGGGGGGGCACTGTCCTTGGTCCTGAACACAAATGCCATTGCACGTGGGGACATGGTCACATCTCATAACCCAGAGACACTAATATCTCCTGTTCAGCCTCTTCTGGAAGTACTGAGTGAGGTAAAGGAAAAGGCAGTGGTAGTAGAGATGGAGGGAAGCTGTCAAAGAGGTCCAGACACAGGGTAGGAAAAAATATTCTTATTTATAGTGATAAAAAGATTTTATTTGGGTAAATGTGCTAATAGTCGTTCTTTCTAAAAGTTATCTTTAAGAGGAAAAATGCAGGTTCTGTTTTGCTACTGAAGGATACCATATACAACCATATGCCTCAGCATATTCAGAATACTGAGGTCAGAGGAGAAAGATCAAGAGGTGGTAGATCCCAGCCCAGCCCAACTTATTACACCCATTTTCTCCACTTTAAAGGTGAAATGACTGTAGTCTATACTTCACAATGTGGCTTATGTTGCATTGTCTGGCTGATTTCATGTAAATTTGACAGTTACAAAAAGTTTTTCTTCTGAGATGGGTGTGAGGATGTCACATGCACCTGTGACCCTCCACTCCTGTTCTGTCCCTCCTGGGCTCCATCAACCTGACACAGTGACAACAGAGTGGCTCCCTTACTGGGCTGTGCTTTGCCACAATCATGAAACTATTCACGGACCACCATCAATCCTTAGTTTATATTAAGGATTCACCTAAAAGAGCAGCCATACAGTCTACCTCCTCCTAGATATGCATCCTCTACTCCCCGATGCCCCTGTAAGCTTTCCCCATAAGCTCTCAGAAGCATCTCTCATCTCACCATAATTCTTGGCCTTGGAAAGGGTTCAGTATAGAGAAGTGAAACCAAGAATAGCATTGAGAAGTCTCATGCCATGGCTGACAACGTGAGTAGGTTTCTAAGGACTGTGTCTTTTCACAAACTCAAGATGTCTCCAATTCCTTGGCAGCCTGTCTCCACCTTGACTTTCCCATGCAAGAAGGTATAAGAAGTCTATTTGCAACTATTGTATAATGTAAAGGCACATTATTTTGTTGCTATGTTTATTCCTGGTTAATTGAGAAAATTATTCCATTTAGCCAAGAGTAAAACCTCTGAGATTTTTCTTCTCATTTCTCTGCATGTCTAGGGAAACAGGCAGCCGTAAACGATCATGCCCTATTTTATTCCTAGTTAAATGAATTATCATAATAATAATTACCAGTAAAAACATCTGGTTTTGGCATAGCTTGACACAAGGATTTTTCAGTGCCAGGTTTGATCTTTACCTGAATTTTTAACCTTTGCCTGGCTGCCTGGCTCCTTAGACTAATTTCTCTACTATATGAGCACAAGTCCTTTCAAAACTGATACTGCTTTCAAATTTAGATGAGCTCTCCCTGAAGTAAATTTTTCTTCTTGCTGTTAAACACTTACTGCTAGTTTAATTTTCTATGGAAACCACTTGCATAAAAGCAAAGTTTTGTTCCTTACATCTGTCCCTGTTGCTTCTCCGAGTGTGACCACCTGGGCTGTGCTTTGCCACAGTCAATTGTCCACAATTGTCCAACTGCTGTAGAATTTACCAGAATTCCCCTGTATAAACAAGACACCAACTAAGTGGCAATGTTCTGAATCTGGAGGTGGTGATGGATAAAGTTCTTGTCAGATTGAAAACTTTGGTTCCTGAAGTTTGAACCAGCTTAGTTCTTCTAGGGAAGGTTTTAAAAACAAAGAACAATGAAGGCCATGTATTTTAAAGTATGGTCTGGGGACCATTTTCTCTGAGTCATGTTGGATCACTGTTAAAATACAAATTTCTGGGCTATACCCTAGATTTACTGAATCAGAATTTCTGGCATCTGTAATTTCCCCAAGTAATCTAGAGGACTACTACAATTGGAGAACTGCTGGGTTAATTATATTTCATCAAGGCAAATATTCTTAACACCAGGGTTTGTAGTCTGACATGGAAATCTGCCTGAGAATTCTGGGCACTGAAAAGATTTGTTTCATGCAATCGATGAAACAGGTGTGCTCCTAATGGTGAAAGCTGTAGAAACTTGTCAAACAACAGAACCAAGTTGCCGTGACCAACACAGTGTGATGCAGGCCAAGTTTATGGGCTACAAATCAGGTGATTTGGGCTCCAGGCCTGGCTAAGTCGTTATTATCAAATGCTCAACCTTGGCTATGGTAATGCTTCCTATCTGAGCCTCAGTTTCCAGATCAGTAAAATGAAAGGATTGGCATAGGTATGTGACCTTCATTCTGGTTCTCCTCAGAGCCCTAAGGTCTCAGAAATCTCAAAGGGCAAGAAGGAGTTTGAGTGGGTAGTCTGAGATTGGCTGTGCCTATTTCAGTTTATGTCTTTTCTATATCAAACTTCCACAGACACTTGCTTTTGAAAAGAGAGTTCTGCTGCTATCAAAGGCAAAAAGAAAAGAAAAACATGTAAAGAAGACTTGTAGACCAGATGATCTGTAAGAGCTCCCCTAGCACTATGATCTGAAGATCATTTTTTAGTGGGCTCTAGTTGATTTGCCTTGGAAACGACTTCTTCCTGTCTTTATAAAACTAGAGGATTATGAAAGATTACACCAACCATTTTGCATGTCATCTTACAATATGTTAATTTAGCATTTGCAACCTAAAAATAAGTCAAGGATATAAAAGTTCCATTTGTCTCTTAAGAAGACATACAAACTTTACAATGTTTCTATCAAAGAGAAGTTTGGACTTTCCCAACTACAAGATATTTTATAAATAGTTAAAAGTGATAGATACATTTCTAACACTACTGAGCTTTTCCCCAAAGGGAAACAGCAGGAATTGATGAAGTCTGAAGTGTTTGAGCAGGTTGACATTAATGGCTAATACTGGGATTTGGAATGTATGTGGGTTTCAATTTTCTGTGCAGGCTCTTTCCACATTAATAATGGACAATCAAGAGTTGATTGTTCTTTGAAAATATCAGCTTAATACTGGCCTCCCACCTTACTACTCAGGCTGGCAGACAGAGCCCTGACCAGCAGACAAGGGAGTGGGTTGCGCTAAGCCCCACCCACCCAGTGCTGAGCTGAGGGACCTGGGCACAGCCTACCCATCTTTTCTGGCTTCACTTTTGCGCAACTGAAAAGGAGAGAAGGGATTTGCAGCCAAGTAAATCCCCCATGTTAGGGAATATTTTGAAAATTCACACCTGGATAATCAACATTTGTATACCTAACCCTGAACTGTACCCCACATCTTTAAAATAAAAAAAAAAGAAAGTCCATGGGTGTATTACTTTACTAGTGCTGCCCTAGTTGTACCACTCAGTCGTAGTAAAAACTGAGTCGCTTACACAACAGAAGTTTATGTCCCTACAACTTTGGAGGTGAGAAGACCAAGGTCAAGGCCTAGACATGGTTGCTTTCTCCTGAGACCTCTCTTTTTGGCTTGCAGATACCTTCTCATGTCTTCACAAAGTGCTTCTGAAGGTGTGTGCACCTGTCTCTCTCTCTCTCTCCCTCTCTCTCTCTCTATCCCTCGTGCGTGCCCATGCTCGCTCTCTCATTCTCTCTCTATCTTAATCTCCTCTTCTTATAATGATTAGGGTACACCCTAATGACCTCGTTTTACCTTAGTTACCTCTTTAAAGACCTTGTTTTCAAATGCAGTCACATTGTGAGGGTGTTAGGATATCCACATATGAATTTGGGAAGGGGAAACAATTTAGTCCATAACAGTGGGTACATATAAGCAGAGCATTTTTAGCCATACTGAAGAGTTACTAAGTGTTATTATTATTAAGTTGCCATTACTTGGGATGTGTTTTGTTCTAAATGATTAATTTTGAATCAGACATCTGGAATGCTAGTTTCCAGTTTACCTAAACAGAATCAGTCTAGTATTAGGAGTATCTCTGTAGCTCCCTTCTAAAGGGCATCTGGATCTTGAGGGTGTGGCTGACCTAGTTTTCCAAGTTGCTGGTTTTGTAAATTTTCCATGTACTGATGTCACTTACTCATGTCCATTCAATTTCAGTTATTTAATGATGAGATTATTTAAATTTTATTTTGAGGTGAGGGAACAAGACATAACTTTAAAAAAAAAAAGATGTCAAACAAATAAATAAGAATGGCTTTGTGGGAATCAGAATTTTAACAGTGGGGCAGTGCATCATCTTTTGATTCATATGGGAAGGATAAAAATAGCCCCACAACAATAGGAAATTATGAAAAGTGCTTATTGAGCAGTCACGGAAGACCCAGCAGGGTTGTAAAGGGAAATGAATGCATATCCAGAGGCTACCTCCCATGCTCATGTGCAAGTGCATCTCTTTCGGGACGGGCATCTACTGGTGCTCAATAAATGCTGGGTGATTGATTAATAGGGAAAAAGAGAAGCTGAATTTGAGGTTGCAATTCCGGACATCTGCTGTTAATATTTAAAGAAGTTGGAACTTAAGCCTCCCTGTGTCACAGAAGCTTAACTTTGGAGCAGGAAGAGAAGATGCACCCTGCCACTCAGGGATAACTTGTGGGTCCAGAGTGAATTACAATCAAGGCTGGTTTGTGTGTCCAGTTCTAGGAGGACTCAGGCATGTGTCCAGGACAATTAATTGCTCCCTACCCCCTTTTTGGCTCTAATTCTGAAATTATTTTCTTGGGTGTGTATATTTGTGAATGAATTCTGACTGAATTATCTATTGATTGTTTTTCCTGGGCCCGTGGACTGTGGTGGTGGTTGGGGGGTGAGTGGAGGAAGAATCCCTCAAACCTTTCCACAGTCTTGACACACATAGAAAATGACATTTTTATGGCACACTGGGATGACCAGATACACCCTTCAGAATCCAGTGCAGGAAATCAGAAACCACTCTAGTTACTGTAACAGAGAGTGTTGAATACAGGAAATTGTTTAGACAGACATTAGAACTGAGAAGACACAGAACATGGAAGTAATCTGGATGCAGGAACTACAGCTGCCATTCATAGGTTGGGGAAAAGAGGAGAGAAGTAGAGATTGTCAGACCTAGGAGCTTAGAAGGGGGTTCTGGGACCTGGGACCCATCCTCTGAGAAAGACTTGCAGCTCAGGGGCTGCTGGTACATTAGAAGCTTGAAAGATGGAGCCCAGGGACTCAGAATTTGCTTCTAGGGAGGGGCACTACCTGGATGCTGCTGGTATCTCCGATGGGCACCATAAGGCTGGTTCTGGAAGAGTGGGAAAAAGCTGGAAACTGGAACACACTGCTGCTGTGGGGCTGAAGACCCAATGCCAGATTACTGCTGCCAAGTCCTCTCTGCCTCCTCCTGCCTCCCCTTTCCATTTCAAGTTCCTCCTTCAGAACTATGGTGGAGTTCTCTGTAAGAGAAGAAATGTATTTGCGCCCCCCACTCCAAGTCCCAACATCACAGAGCAGAGTACAGAGGGTAGGGTTGGAGCTGAATGCAATAGCTTCATAGTGGGCACCAGAAATACAACCCAAGGTGTGGCCACCTGGGGCCTACCCCACTGCCCCTTGGGTTGGTGGACATCAAATCCCAGTCCACCTGTAGCCCATGAGGTGGCAGACACACTGGGGAGGACTGGTTTGGGGACGCGACTTTCAGCAAAAATGAATGGGATAGTGTTGTGGGGAGAGGACGCTGCATAGGGAAGGTGTGACATAGCAAATGTCATGAAATGAGGAGAACGTCAGTGGGCCTGAGGCAGGGATAGAAAGAACCAGTGGTCAATCGTGGGCCCACTGCTGAGCCCAATGCTAGTTCTATCCCTTAAAGCAAGGGTCCTCCACCCCCAGGCCACAGACTGCCACCAGTCTATGGCCTGTTAGGAACTGGACTGCACAGCTGGAGGTGAGTGGCAGACTAGCGAGTGAAATTTCATCTGTATTTACAGCCACTCCCCATTGCTCACATTACCACCTGAGCTCTGCCTCCTGCCAGATCAGTGGTGGCATTAGATTCTTCTAGAGCACGAACCCTAGTGTGAACTGCACATGGGGGGGATCTAGAAATAAAGTGCACAATAAATGTAATGCACTTGAATCATCCCAAAACCATCCCCTCCTTCGTCCATGGAAAAATTTTCTTCCATGAAACCGGTCCCTGATGTCAAAAATGTTGGGGACCATTGCCTTAAAGCTACCCTGACCTGGGGCAGGCTACTTTACTTCCCTGAGCTCCAAGGAGCTGCTGGGAGGATTAAATGAGATACTCAGGGCAACATGCTTAGCCTGGCACTTGTCACGGAGTGCGTATTTAATAAGTGCTGGCCCTTATTTCCTGGATATTCATGGAACTCACCGACCCACTTCCTCAGGGATAGCATTTGCCGTGTATGTACACAACGACCCAATTTCTTATCCTGGAAGGTCTGTGCTTTCCAAATTCTGCATCTGGTACAATCTGATCTTCACTGGCCAATTAAATAATTCATTCTTTATTGCAAATCTAATGGGGAGAATGGGTCTACACAAGTCATTTCACCCAGGAGGGTCATTTCTTACTCTAGTTAACAGTGTGGCTCTAACCCATGTGACAGAGTTGTCTCCATTGATATGGGAATCTTAATCTTCTCTTTCATTGGAATAGTTCCTTATTTCTGAAAGGCGGTGGTAGAGCAGTCAGTACTCAGTTTCCTATGACTTTTCTTGGTGACTGCAGGCATTTAACTAAATATGTGATTATTCACAAGGTTGGTTTAATGGCATGCTTTGGGAAGTATCATTTTGGAAGGTCATGTGGTGTTTTTAAGGCACCCCAGTGTCAGAGAGGCCATGCATGGGACTGGTACAATTAAATCCACTTCAGTCTGAGCTTATCTCTTTCTCTTGTCCGGTGTCTGTTCCTGTCTCCTGTGCCCAGCTACTGTTCTCGGACTTCAGGTTTCAGCCTTGGCCTGAAGTCAGTATCTCTCTGATGTCAATTTTGGCTGGTCTCAGATTGACTCTCTCATCCCTAATCTAGACCTTTCTTGGATTCTAAATCTGCCCAGTAGCTCTGCCTGGGTCAATTTATGTAGGGGGAGGAGGAGGTTCCCAGACGGAAATGATCTTCCTTGTTTATTTGGAATGACCTAAAATGTCACACACCTTAAAGATACATTGCCCTAGGCTGAAATGCAGAACTTGGAGAGTCAGTAGTTTCAAAGGAAGGGAAAGGGTTCCAAAGTGTTTTGGAAACATGAGTTAAGCAGGCTTAGAAAGGTTCTCTTAACCCGAGTCTTCTCAGGTTAGGGTGTGTGGTGCTAATTATGAACCTTTAAGGGATTAACGAGCAAATATCTCTCTGGGGATGGGGAAGCACCTCTTATCAATAGGGTGCCTGAATGAAACATATCTGTATACCTAACACTTAACTGTACCCCACAACATCATAATAAAAATATTGATTATATAAAGAGAAAGAAAGAAAGAAAGAAAGAAAGAAAGAAAGAAAGAAAGAAAGAAAGAAAGAAAGAAAGAAAGACAGCATGGGCCGGTCTCCGTGGCTCAGTCTGTAATCCCAGTACTTTGGGAGGCCAAGGCAAGCAGATTGCCTGAGCCCACGGGTTCAAGACCAACCTGGACAACTTGGCAAGACCTCGTCTCCACAATAAATCAAAAATTAGCCGTGCATCGTAGCACGTGCCTGTAGTTCTGGCTACTTGGAAGGCTGAAGAAGAAGAATCGCCGGAGCCCAGCAGGTTGACGCTAGAGTGGCCATGAGCGTGCCACTGCACTCCTGTCTGGGCGACAGAGTGAGACTCCAACTTAAAAAAAAAGAAGAAAATATTGCCTTTAGGCTAGGCACTGACTTTTTCTTATGTTCTCTTTCTCATGGTGCCTTCTTTTTAAATGAAACTACTTCTAGAAGGAACTATGTATGAAGTCACTATCACTTTAGTGAACATGAGTCCAAGTAGTTCCCAAAGACTTTGGGCTCTTTGCAAAGACTCTCACGTTGGCCTCTTCCTTTCCACTTCATCCCCATCATCTGCCCAGGCCTGGCATGAAGGTTATGTAAAAGATGTGTGTTGGAAGGGACTGACGAGGGACACTTGGCTCCTGAAACACCTCGCCTCATCTTCTGTTTTATGCCTTATTTTGTGTCCTTGATTTCCTAGTTCCTGACTGTTCCCATCTCTTGCTGTCTCCGCAGCCTGCCTGGTGAGAAGCCAGGATGCGTTCCTCGGGCTCCTACCTTGTCTCCTGCTCCTTATCCCCTCCCTTCTCAGCTCAATTTGGTGGCTTAGATTAAGCTATCTAAAACCCCTTTGATTGCCTTAGATTAAGGGTATGAGATACTGGTGCTGCAGGGAATCTTTGTGCTGATCAAGGCTAGTCACTTTATTTTTCAGGACAAAAGGGAGGTGAAATGCCAGCAGCTCCTGACTCCCAGGCCAGGGCTTCTGCACCCTGCACAGAGCCGCCTCAGGGGTGCTTCTGTATACTTGGATCCCTGAGAACGACCCACGTTTTAGAAGGACACAGAAGCACACCCGGGTCTGGACAAGAGGAGGCCCTGAAGAAGGCTCTCCCAGGCTGGAAGGTCATGAGTGGAAACTGACAGTTCTGTCCTTGGACATTGACTCCCTGAGGTGGCCCCACCATCATCACTCCCAGGCCCCAGGGACTCTCTTTCTAGGTCCAGCACCCACAACACCCAGATCCCTTTCCCTGTTCCCTTTCATACATCCAGACATGTGGAATTTTCAAAGAGAAATTGACTTCAAAACAAAGGGAAATGCACCTTGAAAACAAAAAAACAAACGACAACAAAAAAAGTGTACACATGAACAACAACAAAAGAAATACACACACACACACACACACACACACACACAGAAAGAAAAAGAAAGAAAAAAATGAAAAGAGAAAAAGGAGAACGTAGGAGTGGTTGGCTTTAAAGCTCTGGGTCGCAGCCACAGTGGTCAAACTCCAGTGAGATTCTTTGAGTCTGTGTGAGATGAATCATTTCTTGGTGATGGTGAAACCTCCCCTTCCACAAGGACCTCCTGCTCAAGTCCTTCTCCCTCCATCTGCTACATTATTGATTCAAAAACAACCAGAAAGCCCAGCCTCATGAAGGGGTCCATTTGGCAGTGACTTCTTTGGATGGGGTCCTGGGCTAGCCAACACCATGCTCAGATATTTCTCAAGAATGAGTCTTTCTCCATCCGGTCTATGCCCTGACTCAGCTCTGAGGCCACACCCCTTCCCACAGTCCCCAGAGCCCACCCAGCCTCATCTGCCTGCAGCTGCTCCTGAGGTCCACCTGCTCCCTGCGACCCCCTTTTTTCAGCTTTGCTTCCTCGTGGGTCTTCTCTTCTTGCTCATCTGACACGCCAGCTCTTGCCTGTCTAACTCTGGCCTGTGACCCTGACAGTGGAGAAGACCCTGCCATAAAGAATTGTCCCCAAGCTCCAGTCCAGTCTGCCGGGGCACTGCTGAACTTCCTGGTTATCCAGAAGGGACACTGTACAGAAACAGGTTATTAGGAGCTATTTGCTAAGTCCCCGTGCTAGTAAACAACACCATCTTTGTTTGAAAAACAAAGTCAAAATTGTAAGTTACACAAAATAGAAAGGATGGAAAGACTCATGTAAAGGCAAACAAGGTTGTTTGAGACAATATGACCCTATTAATAACTATAACAACGTTTCTTCCACCGAACAAATACTTGCTCAGCACCAGCGATGTGTGAGGCACCATGCGTTCTAGGCGCCAAGGATGTATCAGTAGATACAACAGACAGAAATCTCTCTCTTCATGGAACTTATACTCTAGTGAGAAGGGAAGACAGACAATAGATATAATAAATGAGGAAATTGATTAGTACCTCGGAAGGTGGGGAGTGCACACAGGAACCAGTGGAACAGGTAATGGAGATTGAGCCTGCCAAGGGGGTAGGGCAAGCTAGAATCTTCATACAGGAGGTCAGTGCAGGCCTTTCTGACAAGGCCTTTCCCAGAAGACTCGAGGAAGTAAAGACATAAGCCATACAGATGTTGGTGGTAGGGAAGCATGTTCGAGGGAGACAGAGTATCCAGTGCAAAGGCCCTGGGCATTCATGGAATAGCAAAGGAAGCCAGTGTGTCTGGAACAGAGTATATGAGGGGAGAGCATGGAGGGTGTTATTGGCATTGTGAGAAATGTGGCTTTTACTCTGAGTGAGATGGGGAGCCATGGCTGGGTTCTGAACAGACAAATAATATAATCTGACTTACATTTTGAAAAAGCTGGGCATGGTGGTGCATGCTTGTAATCCCAGCTACTTGGGAAGCTGAGGTGGGAGGATCACTTGAGCCGGGGAGTTTGAAACCAGCCTGGGCAACACAGTGAGCAACCTGTGCAACCTGTCTCAAAAATTTGAATGAATTATTTTTAAAAAGAAGGAGCTATGCCTTTAATTGCACATATGTGTGTGTGTGTGTGTGTGTGTGTGTGTGTGTGTGTGTGTGTGTGTGTGTGTGTGTTGGAGTCTCACTCTGTTGCCCAGGCTGAAGTGCAGTGGCCTTTAATTTTGGAGCACTCAGAGTAGTGCCAGGCATGGAGCTAAACACCATCCATGTATTATACCTTAGAGTCTTCATAGCAGCTTTCAGAAAAAGATTCCATTATGATAATCTAAATTTCAAAAAGTGAGGAAACCAAGGCTCAGGGAAACTAAGACACATGTCCTAAGACAGCTGGTTTATCACAGGGGCTGGTGTGGAGCCCCAGTCTTTCTGGGGAACTCACAGCCACCCCCGCCCCTTGTCTTAGGGTAGAGGTACATGGACTCACTTCTTATTGAACCCACCAGACTTCTGTCTACCCAGCCACATGGGACATCACACTGCAGACCACAAGGCTCGACCTAAAAACAGAGCCCAGCCTTATTTGTCTTGTAGCTGTTTCAGCACGAGTGGCATTTCACCTCTGGCTTCCCAGAATTTAAATATTTCTCCTTCATGTATGACATGCTGTAGTTCAAAGTTCACACTCCTAAGATCAAACCCATGCAAAATTGGCACGCCGTGAAGGCTTAATTAAAGCCAAGCATGTTAACATGGCTTCATAAAACGCCTCTTCAAACACAGGGGCAATGGAAGTAGGCTCCCAAGGGAGACACACACTCGATACCCCAGCCCCCATCTGAGCAGCAAGAGACCTGTGTTTCGGGCCTCTTGGCAGAGAATCCTCCTGGGCATCCCAGAAAGAACAACACATCACAAATATCTAGGCACCCTCAGATCCAAATAGCACCCCAGCATCCGTGTCAAGTGACGTGAACTGGTTAGAACCAGCAACACGGTCTGCTCAAAACCACATGACTGGTAGAAGCCACTTACCCAGGTCTGTGAAGTATGTTTATTAGTAGGGGATGGGGAAATTGATGCGAAGGACTTGGACAGAAAAACGACCAGTTCTGCTGGGCTGGAAAAGGCCTCTCTCAAAGAACTGGGAAAAACCCAAAGTGCTTAATTTTTGGCCTCCTCTGGTGGGCTGCCTTGTGACCCAAGACTTCTAAGTAGCTATAAGAGCAAAAACTCTAAAACTCAATTACTATTTAAAATGGCTATGGACCAGGCACGGTCCACCTGAAATCCCAACACTTTGGGAGGCTGAGGTGGGAGGATCACTTGAGCTCAGGAGACCAGCCTAGGCAACACAGTAAGACCTCATCTCTAAAAAAAAACTGGTTGTGGTGGTGTGCACCTGTAATCCCAGCTACTTGGGAAACTGAGGCAGAAGGATCGCCTGAGCCCAGGAGGTCAAGGCTGTGGTGCACCATGGCTGTGCCACTGCACTACAGCCTGGGTGACAGAGTGAGACCCGACACAAAAAATAGAGTGCATATGCACCTTATTGGGCAGGAGGTGATTGGTTGGGGGAGGGCAGGAGAAACCCTAATTTATGCCCCATCAGGTTCAGGTGAGACTCTTTCCTGGGCTATTCAAACAAGAGAATGTGGACTTCTGCAGTGGAGAAGGGTGGAGCCTTCCAGCACCTGAGGCTGAGGGAGAGAGCACTGCTCCGACATTCTCCTGGCAACTGTTTCCCCCAACCGGAGGCCACCGCAACAAATCCCACTTTTGGACTCTAAGGAGCTGCAGATGCTTCTGCAGAAGTTTCCATGGAATGTATGAGCTTTGCTTTCACTCAGGGCTTTCTTCCAAGTGCACTCTCTGCCCTGAGAGGCAGGAGAATGCTCTGGGCTTTGGTGCTGAAGCGTGCTTGGCAACAGGACAAACACCAGGTTTGTGTGGGACAGCGTGCTGCCCCTCGGGCCTGGGCTCAGGCAGAGCTGGAATGTTGTCATGTCTGGTGGTGTGTGTGCGGCTTCTATCTACACGGACACAATCCTTGAATCCACACTACCCTGACAAAGGGAGCAGACGCGGATCAAATGACTATTTATTTGCATCTGTGACTTTCAGAGACAGAGATGTCAACAAGGTTTTGGAGGTCTTCGGTCGGAAAAAGTCAGATTCTTGGAGATGGCTAAAAGGAGAGAGAGGGTGGAGATGGCCAGTAAGTTGGTGACTGTGGCCATAGACATTGCCAACTGCCTGGACTCAAGAATCACTGAGGTGGAGAGGTGGGCCCCCACTTGTAAAAATTAGTCAGAACCCTGTAGGACTAGTTCCTTCAGAAAAGATGATACTTAAACCACCCATTCTTTTATTCAGTACTTTTTGTTTTTCATGATGACTCACTAAGAACCAGGGCAAGAGATGAAAGTGATGTGGCTTTTGTCTTTGAAGAGTTTGCAGTTTAGGGAGTGCTGTTCCGTGCAGCTTTCTGATGTGTTGGGATTGCTCTAGAATTCTGTGCTATCCAATATGATAGCCACTCACCACCTGCAGCCACTGAGCACTTGATTTGTGGCCAGTGTGACTAAGAAATGGAATTTGAAAATATATCAATTTTAAATTGTATAAATTATGATAAAACGAACATTAATTAAAATGTAAACAGCCATATGTGACAGGTAGCAATTGTATTGAACAGTATTGGTTTAGAGGATATACTGATAGCGATACTTTTAACTGTGAATCACAGAAGACACAACTGAAGTCCAGAGAGGAAGTCATGAAAAGAAGACCCAAGAAGTCCAGAGATGGTGTGGTCCCCGGGTTGGCTCAGTGACATCATCAAGGTTTCAGGTTCTTTCCATCCTTCAGTTCTGCTTTCCTCAGCATGTTGGCTTTTGTCGTTAATTTGTTCACTTGTGACCACAAGATAGTTGCCACATCTCTGAACATTCACATTCCCGCACAACAGCATCTCTGTGTGAATGTTCTTTCCCTGTGTCTCTTGCTAAGAGTAAGCACTTCTTAGAAGTCCCCCCTCTCCCTGTCCAGCAGACTTCTCCGCCTGCCCCATTGACCAGACTTACATCCTATACTGGGAGTACTGGATGCATGACTAAATTGCAGTGACTGGAGCCAGTGAGCAGGGCTCACATGCTGGGGATGGGAGGAGCCCAGCTCCCCTAATGCATTCAGCGGCTGGTACTCAACCGTGCTGCCATGGAAGAAGAGAGTGGTAAGGGATGTTAGACAATCACTAGGATTGGTCTAGTGGAGATTTCAACTTGTATGCAATTCTAACACACACAAAATAGAAGGGCTCTGAGTGAGTATGAATAAAGTGCTATGGGACTACAGAAAAGGGAGTGATAACATCTTCCTGGGAGAGTTAGAGAAAGTGTCATAGAAAAGATAACTTTTGAGTCAACTCGTAAGGATTAAAAACTGTCACGTGACACACGTATGGTCTAGCTACACTTTGCCAGAAGGTGAGTAGGTTCTCCAGTCTTCTCTAGTAGATGTGAAATTCTTCATGTCTTTAGGGAGATGACTTTTCTCTTTCTCTCTCTCTCTCCTTTTCTAAAGATATAGTGAGGTCTGTTGAGCTAGTAACAAAACACATTCTGCATTTTTTTGCTTTGCATAGCTACCACCTATCCATCTATTCATCCACCTGCCACACAATCAACCTTTCTCTGACTCTACTTCTTTCTCTTAGAAAGGCAGATGGAGGGAAAGGCAGGGTACAGAGTAAGCATGAGATTTGAGACCTGTGTATACATACCATCATATGAGGATAAAAGTACTGTCATATTTTCATTTTGCCATAGGCTCATGGGATTCCTGCTCATGCTACCTTCTGGAGGTCACCCTTTCATATTCTAATACCTTCAGGAGGTCCTTGGAAAGTGACATCTCGGTTACTAGTAGTAGGTGTAATTAGATCATAGAGATGGTTCAGTTCAGCTGATGACTGCGTGAATCCTTCAAGAGTCAGGCAGGTTGCAGTGAAGGAACACCATTAACTATAATGACAAAGATGAATATCTATCCCAAGACGCTCTCATCATTTTCTTCCTGAGCACTCTCAGTTCCTGCCTTGAAGGTGGCTCCATTCCATCCTCAGCCAGGGGCTGAGCCATCTCTGTGGGTCAGATCTGGGACTTAGCCTCTGGTCTCATGAGCATCCATCTACATCCTCTCTAGGGAAACTGGCCAGGGAAACAGCCGTGCTCTTGTCTCAGCTGTGGTATCCCCCGAGTCTCATCATACTCTTGGCTGGCAGTGAGGGATTTTGTGAGACATTTGCAAGTAAAGGGGGCCCAGAAGGGTCATCTACATAATCTAAGACATTTTCCCACTTAAATATATGCATGTGCACACATTAACGCACACCGACACACACACACAGAGCTTAAATCCAATGGACTGTCAAAGGATTGCTTCTCTCAGCTGCAGCTTTTACTCCCCATTCACTGAATTTTGCTGAGACAATGTGGATGACTGAAAAAGAAGAGTTAAGTGGTCTGATGTCGGGAAATAGAGTGTGAGGAAAGCTATTATGCCAACACAATGTTGAGAGTCTTCTAATTTTTAGCCAATTGTTTAAAAGACGACAGATGGTAATGCTTATGAGATGTATAATTCAAGGCAAATCTGTCCAGATAGAGAGGATAAACCATCTTTAACATGGCTAACAAATGTCGAGCTGCATTTAGATAAATAAAACCAACACAACCCAGGACACATAACTGCAACACTGGAGAGATGAAAAAAATTTTTCTTAAAAGAAAAAAAGAAAAGAACTATATGTACTTGAATAGGGAGTGGTGATTGTTCTATCCTTCAGTGAGGACCAATTATATTATCAGTCACAGGTGAAGGCAGAATAGATCCCAAATCTGGAATATCTGAGATTTTTCTACTTTTTCCAAGGTCATGCTGCATGCCAGTGTTTTGGTTTTCCCCAACTTTCTGTTTTGAGCCAAATAGTTTGATCTTTGTTTCATTAATATTTAAGAGTAATTTAGATTGTGCCAGATAATCTTAAAGCTCATTTAAATCAACTTGAAGATAAGATGAAGCTTTCTCCTAGCATAATCTACTACCATAAGTGATACTGTCATCTGCATATAAATGACGGGCTGGATGTGGTAATGAATAGCGAAGATGATCAATATAGAATGACAACTGCATTTGATTTAGGATAAATCTTTCAAGGATCCATTATTCTGTTTTCAGAGTTAAAGATGCCTTGTTTTTGTCCAAATCCTCTAAAGAAAACACAACATGTTTTTATGAAATGAATCCTTTATTGTGTTAGAAGGAGAGGGGGGATGTCCACAAATTACACACACATTGTTTTGCAAATACAATAATTAGCGTTTGCACAGATCATTACTTTATTGGATTGAACAACTGTCTCTTGGCAATCACTGCCTCTCCTCCTTTTCCCTCCTTTTCCTCCTCTTCCCTTTCCTTCCCCTCCTTTTCCTTCTCCTTTAGATAACAATGAACACCTTAAAATACTGTTTCATTTGAGACTGGCTTGAACTCTTGGTTAAATTGCCAAAGGCCTGTGAGATTCCCGCCCAAGTTACCTTCTCAGGAACATCCTTTCATCCTCTAAAAGGCTTTGATTTTAATAAATCACATCTTCCCTTTTCATTAACCTAAAACTTACTGGTATCTCTTATTTAAATAAAATAAAACCTAGGATAATTGTGTCTTGGGTTTGCATTCACTCCTAAGAGACTATTTTTTAAAGTCAAAAGGGGGGAACAACATAATGAAAAGAAATAGAGAGAAAGAAGAATCAGTGCCAATACATATATATTAATCTGTGTGTGTTCGAAGGCAGAAGCCCATGGTTGCAAACACAGCCATCTTCATTTTCTCAGCAGATGCTGGGTGGTCATGCAGGATAGTGGCATTTCTTCCTTTTGTCCTGCCTCTCCCTTTCCAGAGTACCCATCCAAACTCTTCCAAACCAGATTGAGTTTGGGGAGGTGATGTGGAAATTTAAAAGTTGGCAAAGAGGGTGAAATTTGTTCCAGGAAGGAAAAAGTTGTTCCTACTTTTCAGATTCAGTACAGCCGGGCACTGCTCTGGGTCCAGGAAGCCCGACCCTTGGAGAAATGTGTCAGGAAACTTGCCAATAAGCCCCACATGGGCAACTGTATGCTTGGTTTCTCTGTGTATCTCCGAGCACAGCCACTGGGATATAGTAGATGCCCAATGTTTATCTAAGGGAATGAGTGAGTGGGAGCACTGTGAACTGGAGCAATTCTGGTGTGGGAGGTAAGGGCTTCCTGCTCATCTACCCCAGGGGATGTGCCCAGGCAAGCAAATATCCACGGCTCTGCACACACTTGTGGATTCTCTTCCTTGACTTTCCAGTCCTGAAAAGCCTGGTGGCAGAGTTGCCTAAGAGGTTGTGAGGAAAGAGGAACCCCATAAGGGGCTCCAGGTCTGGTGGCGAGATCTAGGGTTGAAGTCAAGCCCACTGTTGTGCAAAAACCACCCTGTCTCTCGTCTCCCTGCCTGGCCTGGCCTGGCCTGTGGCTTCTGCCTAGAATATTCTCTTGTCCATCTGGGGAATTCCTACTCTTTATCCCTAAAGATCCTCCCCCAGATGTCACCTTCTCTTTGAAGCTTTCTGATCCTTCTTGGCAACATCACATCCTCCTCTGCTCGTATGGTATTTTGTGTGATTTTATTAGCATTGGGCATATATCTATAAGTGTCTTACTCCTCCACTAGACTGCGTATTCTGGATGGTGTATTTTATTTCTCTTGATGGTGTATTTTATTTATCTTGATGCCTAGCACAGTGCCTGGAGTATGGTAGGCATTTAAAAGGAGTTTGCTCAATGGGAATGACAGGACAAAGCATTGCGAAGGCATAATGGAAAGGTTGCTGGCAAGGCCACCCTGTACAGTTGTGTAGGCTGTGCGTTGCACATCTGTATGCAGGTAGTAGCTCTCGCCTCTAAAGCTCTAACACCTGGGTAGAGAGATGGGGAGCTTAGGGCCTTTTTTTCCCCTTTTCACCTGGTCCCCAGGGCTCTAAAATGATCTTAATTCTTGAATAGAACCTGCTTTTCAAGACCAGATGAAGTCCCATTTCACCTCAGAGCTCCCCATCAGTGACTGGTGCCTCAGTTTCCCCCAGTAGACATCTTGATATTTCATTTTTTCTAAATAAATATCTTGAAGCATTTTGGTGTGTTTTAGTTAAAGAATAATATTAAGACCAGATTCTTTGCTGTTGGGATCATTTGAAGAGACTAGAGAGTAGGAAATTGTTGTGCCCAGTGGGGTGGGAGGTGGGAACGGGCAGAGGAAAAAAGGTTGCAGAGAAATTAGCTTAAGGAATGGAAGGTCCTCCTTCTGCCAGGGCCTGCCCTGTGAGCTCTGTATGGGTAAAAGATAAGCAGATTTGCACAGGTGAGCTTGAAACACAGCCAGTGTTCAATCACAAAGGGAAGGAGGCAGGGGTTGGGGGCAGATGGGCTTAGAGGGCAAGGCCATACTGTGGACTGGAGAAGGAGCTGGCTCCTGTTGTGGACTGATGTGTGTGTCCCTCAAAATTCATGTGTTAAAACCCCAACGCCCAGCCGGGTTTGGTGGCTCAGCCTGTAATCCCGTGCCTTGGGAGGCTGAGGTGAGTGGATTGCCTGAGCCTGCAGGTTCGAGACCCGCCTGGGCAACTTGGCGAGACTTCATCTCTACAATAATAAAAAAATCAGCCGGATGTGGTAGCGCGCTCCTGTAGTTCCAGCTACTTGGAAGGCTGAGGCATAAGGATCGCCGGAGCCCAGCGGCTTGAGGCCGCGGTGGCCAGGAGCGGCCACTGTGCTCCAGTCTGGGCAACAGAGTGAGACTCCAACTCAAAAAAAAAAAAAAACCCAACGCCCAATGTGATAGCATTGGGAGGTGGGGCCTTCGGGAAGTGACTGATTGGAATTAGATGAAGTCACAAGGGCAACCCTGATGAACAGGATCAGTGCCCTTTCAGAGTCACAAGAGAGTTTATTTCCCTTCTCTGGTCTCCACTATGTGAGGAGACACCCAGAAGGTGGCAGTCACTAGAGCCCAGCCATGGCAGTACTCTGATCTCAGACTTCCAGTCTCTAGAACTGAGAGATTCTATGGTATAACATTTCTGTTGTTTAGAAGCCACCCAGTCTATGGTAATTGGTTATAGTAGCTGGAACTAGGACACCTGCTTTCTCTCATCTGGCCTCAGTGTGGATTGCCAGTCTCTGCTCAGTGAGGTTCTGTGGAGTGTGGGATGGGCATAGGAGTGAAGGATGCTTTAGACCCTGAGGGAGGAGGACATGAGGGAAAAGAGGCCCTCTGTTTGGTCTGGACCCACAATCCACCCTTTTCCTTTGTGATTCTTATCTCCTATAGGTACATTTCCTATGAGGCTAAAGGAACGTTTGTCTTATTGCCAGACTTGAATGATGTTGTCCAGGGTCTGGCTTTGAGTTCTTGGAAACTGGAATTATAGCAGGAGGGAAGGATCATGTCTACCACTTTTGCAACCTGAATTTTACATAAATTACACAGAATAAACATAAGCTAATTATACTTAGGACAGAGGTTTTAAAAGTGTATTCTGAGAAACCTAAGGTTCTTTTGGGTATCTTTGAGGTCTTTTGCACATGTTTAACTTAAAATTTTAAAATATATTTTTTTAATTTTAATTTTTGTTTTTCTGAGTTGGAGTCTCACTCTGTCGCCCAGGCTAGAGTGCAGTGGCATGCTCACGGCCACCACAGTCTCGAACTGCTGGGCTCAGGTAATCCTTCAGCCTCAATCTTCCAAGTAGCTGGAATACAGGCATGTGCCACCATGCTCCGCTTATTTTTAAATGTGAATAAAAAATACTGCATATACAAATTTGTACCAATCAGTTCATTAACTCGTATCAGCCATCCTAACTTCGTGTGTGTGTGTGTGTGTGTGTGTGTGTGTGTGTGTGTAGGCCCAGATAGTGGGGGAAAAAAGCTTTCCCTGCTACCACTATTTAGCAAAGAGTGTCTTGCATTTGCAAAGCATTTTTTTAAAACTGTTACCATTTGCAGCTACTCATCTGTGGGAATAAGACGTTCCTCACTATTACACAATCAAAACAAAATGCGAAAATAAATTGGATGCTAAGACTGATACAACTTCAATTTACATCCCTGACTCCTCATTTTAAATTGTATGTCTCAGCAATTCTTCATTATCTCCTTATAATAAAAGTTATGAATTAAAGCCTATAAAATAAATGTTTAATAATAATTTGTTCATTTTAATTTGTTCTATACACTGGTGTATAAGAATAATTATTGTTGCAAAGTACAGGCAACTCAACTAAAAATGGCGTAAGCAAGAAGAGGATTTATTATCTCACGTAAAAAGAAATCCCAAGGTTGGTTAATTTGGTGGCTCACAAGCATCACTGAGGACCCGAGCTTCTCCTTGTTTTCTGTTTTCTTCCTCAGGGTATGTGATCTTTGGGCAAACTCTTCTCGAGATGGCAAGATGGCCTCTGTAGTTCCAAGCATCCTGTGTATTCTGTGGGAGAAATGGGAAGAGTGTCTCTTCTTGGGAGCAAAGTAGTTTTCCCAAGAATCTCCCGTGTAGGCCCCCTCTGCCATTTTGTTGTCCAGAACCATGCCCCATGCCTGTCTAAATCTAAACCAGTCAAGGCAAGAAGGCCCTGCATAATTGACCCTTCCTGAATCATGGAGGGAAGATGTAGTTCCTGCATGAGAACCAGGCTAAGCCAGCAGGCGTAGACATGGGGAAAGTGCACTGGCTGGCACACCACTAACAGAATCTGCTGGAATTTAGTTTCCTCATATGAATCATTTAATTTTGCTACTTAAAAAAAATGGTTGGAAAAACTTCTGTTATGAAGTTTTTCTGGGTTGGGCCTTGGGGCCCAGTTTTCTCGGCTGGTAATTTTTCCTGGAATGGAAGGAAGAATTCCTACCTGTATTCACCTTGGCACCACACACCTACTCTTCAGTACAGTTCCTCTCTTTGTACGCTTTGATGGCATCTGTGTGGAGACCAACATCTTACAAGACACTTTCATTACATTAACCTCTATGATCCTCAAACTATAATGCAACCTCCGGGCTAGTTGGCCATTGAATTTCCTGGGGAACATCAAGAAGAAAGATTCCTGACTCTCACTCTGAACCCACAGAATCAGAATCTCCTGAGATGGGGCTTGAGAATTTATTTTTTCAAAAAAGTACACTAGACGTTTCTGCTGTTATAGGAACTGTGAGAGGTTTGGCATGGCTGAAGAATTGCTGTCGCAGGAGATGAGGCTGCAGATACAGGAAGAAGTCAGGTTATGCTGGGACTCCAAGTTTAGGACCTGGGCTTCCTCCTGTAAGATGCAGTCAGATCACAGGACACCTTTGCGATTGCCTTCTGGTGAAATGTTGATTGACAGGTGATGGGCATTGAGCCAAAGCAGCAGGGGTAGGAGTGTGGGAGGGCAGGAGACAGGATAAGGAAACACAATCAATAGGACTTGGTTTCTAGTTAAAATGAGCAAAAGAAAGACCGAATTGGCTCTCAAGGTGATTCTCTCTCAGTAGGTCGCTCTTTTCTGTCTCTGGTTTTCTGGCTGAGAAGGTAGCTCCGCAGATGGAAAGATCCTCAGATCATCCCAGTCTTTTCTTACTTCCCTGTTCTTCCACTCCTTGCTCATTCCTCTTAATCCTGGCCTACTCAATATTTACCCTGTCATGGTCTCCTAATCCTCCCTTCCACCCACACAACTCAACCTGATCGTTCACCTTTCATCACAAAAGAACAGTCATAAATAACCTGGCTTCTCCTGAACTTACATGTGACAATTTTTGTCTGCAGAAAAAAAAGAATAAAGCAAGCCCATGTAAGCTAGAAAGAAAATGTTCTTAGACAACCCAAGCTAGGAAAAGGACAGTGTGGGGCTAAATTTGATTTGAATAAAATGTTAATGGTTAAATGAAGAATCAATGAAAAGTGTATACCTAGGAGCCTGGAACACACCAGAAGATATTTGAATTCCCGAATTATATTCGTGCATACTTGTATTCACCTTATTGTGTTATCTTCTAAGTAAATGAGCTCTACTGTTTTGCCAAAGTAAGAACGAAAACTGTCCATCATTAGGGTCACAGCCAATGCTGTTCTAACAAAAGACAATTAACAAGAGAAAAGCATAACAAATGTATTAATCATAGTTTTACATGACAGAAGAGCCTTCAGAAACAAGGATCCAAAGACCCAGGGAAAACTGTCCATTTTTATGCTTATTCTGTGAAAATGGACATCTGTGTAGATTCCTTTGTGATTATACAAAAAGGGCATGCTCTAATGGGAATAGGCTGAGGAAGAAAACCTAGCGGGGCCTTAATGTTCAGATTCTTCCTGTGTCTCTGTGTGGCATTTTTTTCCTCCTGGGTGTAGGGTAGCCCCTTCTTAGGAATGAGGGTCTTAAGACCTATTATCAGACAAGGTAGGTCAGAGAATTTCTTTATGGCCAGCTCCCACACAGAAAAGCAGGGGAAGATTCGAGTGACTTTGCTTCTGAGGCTGCTTCAGAGGCCTTCCAATCTCCTTCAGTTCAAAGAACTCAGCATGCCAACGTGCCATGGTTTGGGATATCATTTTCTGAGCCCCAACAAAACTATGACTGAACAGCGGGATGGTCAAATAAAAATCCTTGAATTTTGTGAATACTGGGAGCTTAAGAAGTATTTTTTTGAAAACCACCCATGGAACGCTCTGACAGATTTACTGTTTTTTTCCAGGAAGTGTTTCATCAGCACCATCTCCACCTGACCACTTCTGTTCTCTCCCACACCTCTGGGCCAATGCCTGCTCCATTCTCCTTTCTGCATGGAAAGGTCCCTATACTCCCCCACTCTCCGTTCTACTCCCTGGGAATCTGACTTGGGGTTCAGTGGCTGACACATTCTGGAGGAATTCTTCTTTGCCACTGAAATACAGCACTCAAGGGAATCATTCCAGGTGTTGGAGGGAAGAACTCTTGATGACTGGAAGTCCACCATCTCACTCACCAAAAAAGAAGGTGGAAACAATGTATAGAAAGAAGTATACGTTTGGAATAGTTTTTACATAAAAACGTGGTATATCTGTCCAGTGGATTTTTTTTTTTTTTTTGAGTCAGAGTCTCACTCTGTCACCCAGGCTGGAACGCAGTGGCATGCTCACGGCCACCCCAGCGTTCACCTGCTGGGCTCCGGCAAGCCTCCCGCCTCAGCCTTCCCAGTAACCAGAACTACAGGCGCATGCTACCATGCTCAGCAAATTTTTTATTTATTGTAGAGACGAGGTCTCGCCAAGTTGCCAGGGCTGGTCTTGAACTTGTGGGCTCAGGCAATCCATTCATCTCGGCCTCCCAAAGTGCTGGAATTACAGGCTGAGCCATCAAGCCCAGCCCAGTGGATTTTACTTAATCACAACAATGACAAAAATAACGATTGTATTTGTGCATGAAAATACATAGGTGAGTTTCAAAATAATTGTGTTTGGAAAAAAAGCCAGATCCCTCCAAATACAAGCATATAGTATATCATTCCATTTTTATAAAATACAAATGATTTATAATGACAACAAAGCAAAACAGAACATCAGTGGTGACTGAGGGCTGATGGGGAGGAAGAACAAATTACGAAGAAGTACAAGGAAACTTTTGACAGGGATGATACATTCATAATTTTGATTGTGGTGAAAGTTGCACAAGTGCATCCTCCATCTGTCAGATCTCATCAAATTTACACTTTAAATGTATGCAATTTATTGAGCCTCTGTTCTATGCAAATAAAACTGTAAAGAAAAAGAAACAGTAAGAACAGAGATTGATTTCTTCTCAACTGAAATCTTTGACATGGAACTACTAAGCATCTTTCTCTAAGGATACTTTTAAAATATAATTTTGCAGCCGTTTTTCAGGCTTCTGTTTCTGCACTAACCCTGCAAGTCATGTCAATAGGCCCTTTCTATTTACCAGACACTTGGGCATCACGAGGCTTCTAGACACAGGCTGGCAAAGATGTAAAATGTGACCTTTCTGTTTTGCTCGGTCCCACTCGAGCTCATGGTTGCTTGGATTCCAACCCGTGAGCCATTCTGGGAGGCAGGAGCCCCTCTCTGTGCCTGTGCTGCACCATCACCAGCTGTCTGTCCTCCTTCGTGTACTGGAATTTCCATCAAAGAGTGGTAGCTAGCACGTGGAATTAAGCAAGAGTTCAGGGGACCAGAGAAGAAATGGCTCTTTTGGGGAGACTGCCACATATAGAGACCAAATTCCCAATGAAAGAGAAGCACAAAAATACATCGGAGCAGGGAGGGGCCATTCCTCTGGGCAGCCTGCAGAGATCAGCGGCTGTCACTGTCTGTGATGGTCCCTGAAAAGGAGGACTGATGGAGATGACGTCCCAAAAGCCCTCTTTCCTCCTTTGCATTTTCCTGTAACAGGAGGCACTGTTGCATTTGTGGTCCTGATGAAGCAGACCCCCAGGAATCCTTTTACTCAGTGCTGACACTAGAACTGCTCTATCTAGAGTCGAGGGCTAAGGCTTGTCTGTTGATTCAGAGGGCAGGTGTATTTCCTTACTCTTTCCAAATCTTCCTTTCCTGTCCTGGTATATATGGCTGACCTCCAACTCTTAAGCTAGAATCACTCAATTCAACATGAATAAAGTTGAAGAATAAGGAGGAGGAGGAGGAGGAGGAGGAGGAGGAGGAGAAAAGAAAGGTTGAACCTTTTCAACTGAAGTTTGACTATGACTGGCTATGAATCCCATGGTGTCACAGGTATTGAAAACATTTACAGTACTTTACTGAGTGGCGTTTAATAGTCAGGCCTTTACATACATTGTTTTTTTTTCTTTTTTTTTCTCCTCCTCCTTCTTGTCTCCTTCTCCTTCTTTTCCTCTTTCTTTTCTTTCTTCTTCTACAGTTCTAAGCTAGAAACAAACATCTCAGTTATTGAACCCACACACACTCCTTCAAGGATGCTGTTGTGATCCACATTTTATAGATGAGAAAAATGGAGTTCTCAGAAATGGCACCTTCCCCAAGATCATATAATGACCAAGTAGAGCTGCTGGGATATGAACCCAGGCATGTCCAGCTCTGAACCCAGCTCTCTTTCTTCCGCAGTGGACTCCTACTCATTCCTGAGCAGCACTGTTGACACACCATGCCTGCCTCACATCTCTTTGTCTGTTGTACCACTTTGGTTTTGTAGGCTCCGGGCTAAGCCCCCACATCCCCAGTCTTGTGAGAGGTTATCAAAACTATGCTGGCTGGTAAAGAATTTAGGTACAGCACTGCCATTTTCAGAACAGAAATTAAAAGACCAAAGAGCAGTTTGAGCATCAATGAAATATCTGGAAGGCTCTAGTACAGCCTACAGAGGGCCGTTGCATCCCCTTGGCCTTTCCAAGCCTTTCTTTCCTATCCTGGTAGACATTGCTGACCTCTAAGCTCTTTCCCAAGTCAGTTCTAGGCAATCTCATGGTCAAATAGACAATTCTGAGCCGGGAGGGGTGTGGGTGAGCTTCAAAGCAGGGCACCCCAAGGGTTGCCAGGTAGACGCCCATGCCACTGTTCATGGAGCCAGACATGTCTGTCCCTGAGGAGTCTGTGGCATCTATTTGTTTTCCTTCCTGGGTCTGCCAGGGCCTCGATATAAGGGGGAAGGAGTGCAGAACACAGAAACAAGGGGAGATGGAAGCTCTTCTGAGAAAGGCAACTGTGACAAATTGAAAAGGTGGAGGAAATACTAGCACAGACAAGAGAGGGAAGAGCAGTCTGGGAGCCAGTAAGCAAAAGAGGTCTGTGTCTGTAGCCTCTAGACCACAGAGCACCGATTTGTTTTTTATAAAAAGAGATATGTTATTTCCCCCCCCTTCTTGGCAAATAATGACAAAGAAGAATGGTTGCAGAGTTTGCTGAAATGGAATCGTCTGCGGGGGTATTCTGAGTGAATGAAATGTGCTCTCAGATATCTTATCATGTTCCCCACTAGCTTGTTTTCATTTCAAATTGCCTACAACAGGTGCCTGAGTCTGGGCAAAGTATAATATCGTACCTTGCAACAGCTGTGCATAGA
This sequence comes from Carlito syrichta, assembly GCF_000164805.1. Lineage (NCBI taxonomy): Eukaryota > Metazoa > Chordata > Mammalia > Primates > Tarsiidae > Carlito > Carlito syrichta. The sequence goes on along the minus strand of NW_007248649.1, from coordinate 746,703 downwards.
GCACACATAGAAATAGTAAAGAAAGGTTGCACAACGTGACTGGTCTCATATGGCTCAGGGCAGCTTTAGAATTTAAAACATTTCCTTGTCCTCAAGTTAAATTGGGCCCCTGTGATATGTGTTCTGTAACTTAATATGAAAGGCTGATGATGGATGGGGTGATACCATGGCCACCAAAGTTGGTGGTGGGCACCTGCAGGGAACACGTGTACCCTGAGTGGACAGAGTTCTGCAAATACAGCTCTCCCCGAAATGGTCCCTTCTAGTGCGGTGTTTCCCCACCCCCCAGTATGTGCAAGCAGGCTCTCCCCATATGTTGGGAAGACTCAAAAGTGGTTTAATGCAAATACCAGCCACACGTAAAGCACTTCTCCAGCAGCAGCCCAAATGGAAGAAACTGCAGTCTACAAAACATGGTCGGCACTCTCATTCCTCTATTTTTCTACTGCTCAAGAAAGCATAATGTGAATGCAAGAGAGTGACAGCTGTGTCATTAAGTTGGTTCTAACTTGGTAGAAAAATGTGATCTGTACATTTCAGTTCTTTATTTGTAACAGACTTACTGAGGCATCACCTGCAGTTGACAACGATCTGTCCGTGTGAACCATTTCTGCGGCGTAGAACTGCTGGATAGGAGCTACTTTCTTAATTTAGTAAAATATGCCAGAACAACATAGGACATTGTCTATGTTTTCTTCAGGCATTTTTCTGTATGGGGTTTGAAATGGAACAGAATCCTCTCAGCGGGCAGAAGACTAACCATAGGCAGGACTCTGAGTTGCAAGCAACAGAATCAGATTCTGGCTGCTTTAAGCAGAAAAAGAATGTACTAAAAGGGGTAACAGTTAGCCCACAGAGTTGCTGAAGCTTTGTAGAGCATGCACATTTGGAACAGTATCCTAAAGGAACTGCAGAGCTTGCCTGGTGAGGGTTTCATGCTGCAGTGCTGCCTGTGAGGCCTAGATGCTATGGCTGTCCCTTCCCTCATGCCACCAGCATGGGCTCTGTGGCCTAGAAGCTCCATCTTTCAGCAAACCCTGCTACTCCCAGAGGGTGTAGACGTCTTGTGGCCCTTGGGCCTATGAGGCAGCCCCAGATGGCTGGCCAAGTGGAGGGCACAGTCTGAAATCCTCGAGAAGACTGAATAGAAGCATTACGAGGAGAATCGGTGGGTAATCCTCATTCTGGCATTTTGCTAAACTGTGGGCTGGTCCACCATGTTTCTTATTCACATCTCTATCCCCAGGCCCTAGCATAATACCTGGAACTTAGAAAGGGCTCAATACGCATTTGTTGAAATGAATTAAAATTGAATTTTAAATTTAGAAGCACCCTTTCCAAGGGCAGACTGCCAGTCACTAATGCAAATTAGTTCTAGTAAATCAAAGTAAATTAGAAATGCAATCAAAAATAGACTCCCTAAGTCGTGTGGTTATATCTACCACAGCAATTACCCTTAGACCTGTGGGTTAGTGGTTTGTTTGTTTTTAAGCTCAGTGACATTGTTGCCTTTTCTAGTAATAACCGTGTATGCGTGTTTATGCGTTTGTGCGTGTGCCCATGTGCGTCCATCCATGGGAGCATGTGGACTAAAGATTAATTTTTAATCAAGAAATAAAACTAATATTAGTTTAGCGATCAGAGAATTTCCAGAGTATTTGCTTTTGTGTTGTGAGTCTCCTGTCTTTGAAGGGGGAGAGGGGAAGGAAAGACATCTTTTTCTCTGGGGGTAATAAGGTTGTTTTTGTTGTTATTCTTTTTCCCTCAAAGGTCTATTTGCAGTGGGTGGACCATTATGTCAGTGAAATATGCACATCATATTCCTAGTGAATTACTCCAGATATTTTACCTGTTCATTTCTTCTTGGTCATTTGCAGAATTCCCAAGTCCAAGACTGGAGAGTAGAGAGCATTGTGGAAGGTCATTTTTTCAGCTGGTTCAGCAAGATGGTTACTCAACACACAATTGCACAATTAGTGTTAGAGCTTTGCTGTAAGACTACAGTAGTATACATGCCAAAAAAAGTTTTAATTGATTTTACATGCCATACATTTTTATGTCTTTAATTCAGAAAAATGACTGCTAAGGTTTAAAGGTTCAAAACTTCGAAGTCATCAGGTTTGGGGAACACTTTTCCTGAGCTGGGATGTTCATCTTGTCTGGAACTCCTAGTTCTTCTGCCTTCAGACTCTGGACCCACCCAACAGCCTCTCAGCTCACCCCCAGCCTGGTTCTCAAGTCTTCACTTATACCACCAGCCCCTGGTAATACCACCAACTTCTCTGGTTCTCCAGTTTGTAGATAGTATGCTGTAGGACTTCTCAGCCTCCATAATTGCATGAGCCAATTCCCATATGATATTGGTTCTGTGTCTTTGGAGAACCCTGGCTAATATACATTTTGATGCTTAAAAATCATCATGAACTAGGTTCCATCTCCTTTAACTTCCATCATATTAAAGTCTGAATGTGTTCATTTTCTGCCATAAAGAGTTATTTTCTCAGGGTAAGAGGACTGTTCTATGGTGTGTATGTGTGTGTGTGTGTGTGTGTGTGTGTGTGCATGTGTGTGTATGTGAAGTTTGCCTATGTGCATTCTCTCCCTCATTGCTGCAGAAATTATTATTTTTAAATGGTTTGCATTCTTTCATTTTGAAAAATGTAGTATCTTGATTCTTAATATATTTAAAATAAATATGTGATGTATGAACTGAAAAAAAAACTAGTAAGACATTTAAAAATTATCTTTGAGTAGAATAATGATTAATTATTGATTTTTTTCCTTTTACTCCTCTGTAGTTTCAATAATAAGTGTGTATTACTTTCATGATCAGAAAAAAATACATATTACAGTCATTTTTTTGCTACATTACCATTCTTGCATCCTTGAAAACTCCCATTCTGAAAAACAATGCGTCAAAAATAACAGAGCTTATTGGGAAAATAGGATTGAGACAAATCACTCAAATCTATGGGAGTCTAAAACCAGAGGAGTAATAAATAATTAGAATCACTAGCAATCCTAATAAAAATACTGGCATAGGTAAATATGCAGCAATAGGATGCCCATGGCTAATAGCTCCTCTTTTGAAATATGTCTTAGAGGGCATTCGTTTCTGATTGAGAACATTTTCATCAATGTTAAAATGTGGATCTAGGTTATAGCATTTTTCATTAATTTGTTGTTTTAACACAGTGTGTAATATCTTTGCAGCTTTTCACTCTGCACTTTCAGTCTGCCTAAGTAGCTTTAGATCATGGACACAGAAAGTGCTGGAAGCCACTACTTGAACTAAAGAAAGGGAAGCATGTAGGGTTTTTTAGTTTTATTCCCTTGAAATTTTGCATACATTTTTAAGACTTTAATTTTAATTTTGGGAAAGCTTGCTTCAAAATATTAACACGCTGGAGGGAGTGGCATAAGAAACAACATAGGCCAGGTGTGGTGGTTCAGCCTGTAATCACAGCACTTTGGGCGGCCAAGGCGAGAGGATTGCCTAAGCCCATGGGTTCGAGACCAGCATGGGCAACTCGGTGAGACTTCGTTTCTACAATAAATCACAAAAACTAGCCAAACATGGTGATGTGCATCTGTAGTTCCAGCTACTTGGAAGGCTGAGGCGGAAGGATCACCTAAGCCCAGCAGGTTGCTGCACTCCAGCCTGGGCAACAAGAGTGAGACTCCAACTCAAAATTAAAAAAAAAAAGAAACAACACAACCTCAGCATTATACTGATCTAACCCTGCATACTGATTACTTGTAAGCTAATTTGTATTAAAGAAACACGCATTGCCCCAGGACAGACTGTATTACAAATTCCACACCCAGTAAAGGTGATGCCTAGAACATGGGTAACTGGAAAGAGCAGGAAGAAAAATTTGAGCAGAGCAGCCAAGTAGTCTGAAATCCAAGGAAAGATAGGTTCCTCATAGGAAAGATGGCCAGAACACTAGCTCACCTATGACAGAGCACAGGGGGAAGAATGTCACATGCCGTATTCATGGACGTGAAGAGTTTAGCTAAGATTTTTTGTTGTTTTTGTTTTGTTTTGTTTTTTGAGCGTGCCACTGCAGACTCGGCCTACTGAGCTCAAGCAATCCTTCCGCCTCAGCCTTCCAAGTAGCTGGAACTACAGGCCTGCACCACCATGCCTGGCTATTTTTTTTTTTATTTATTATAGAGATGAGGTCTCACCAAGTTGCCCAGGCTGGTCTCGAACCTGTGGGCTCAGGCAATCCTCTCACCTTGGCCTCCCAAAGTGCTGGGATTATAGGTGTGAGCTACTGTGCCCAGCAGATTTTAATGAATATCAAAAAATGGTCAGGCTACTGAGACAATATAGATCCGATAGACTTAAGAGACAGTGTATTTACTTCCAGGTTCTTCTTCAAAGATCTTCTCTAGGTGCTCACAGGGTTAAGATTTAGGGCATCTTGTTAGTCCTGTGAGAGCAGACCTGAAAGAGGAAGCAGCTGCCACTGCAGAAAAGGCATAAAGCTTTCTCTACTATGGAGCACAAACCTCGAGCTCCTGTAGGTGAGCAACAAACCCTGACAGCTACAGAAAAGAGTAAAGAAAAAAACATCAACACCTCTGGGCCAGGGGCAGAAAGCAGCCCTGAACCCAGGATTCCACACCAATGCCATGAGAGATCTCCTACTGCTGGAGGGCAAGAAGATCTCTTCCACACAAGACCCACCAGAGATACAAGGCAAAGTCTGGTTGCCATAGGGAGGAGAAGCAGGATCACTGAAAGAGCCCTGATTTGAGATCCAGGACACAGAGCCTGCCTAAGATAAGACTGAAGACGGGTCAGGACAATGGAGACACCAGCCCCTTTCCACCTTGCACCACCAGACTAGCAAGTCCAAGTCACAAGCAATAGCTGTCTCCTGCTAGATCAGTGGCAAGAGCATTAAAAGGGACTCTCTTTGAGGTACAGGGACATAGGAAAGACTGAAATGTGATGGTGGACCCGAATCATTGAAAATATACTTCTAGGGGCAACCCCTTCCAGTCCCCTCCCACCATGGGAGCTTCTCTGTGCTGTCAATAAATCCTGCTTTCTCACTTAAAAAAAAAGAAAGAAAATATAATTCTAGGCCAGGCTCGGTGGCTCAAGCCTGTAATCCCAGCACTTTAGGAGGCAGAGGTGAGAGGACTGCCTGAGCACTCGGGTTTGAGAGCAGCCTGGGCAACTTTGCAAGACCTCATCTCTACAATAAATCAAAAAATTAGCCGGGCATTGTAGCATGCGCCTGTAATTGTGGCTACTTGGAAGACTGAAGTGGAAGGATCGCCTGAGCCCAGCAAGTTGACGCTGGCCGTGAGTGTGCCACTGCACTCTAGCCTGGGCGACAGAGTGAGACTCCAACTCAAAAAAAAGAAAAGAAAAGAAAGGAAAGTATGCCTCTAGAACCCTGCCCCTCCTACCCTAAGAATAATTCAATGTTAGACCAGAATTTCTCAACCATATCATCTTAGCATTTGAGCCACATACTTCTTTGCAGTGGGCGGCATTATAGTGTGTTTAGCAGCACCCGTGCACTCTACCAACTAGATTTCAGTATCATGTCCTTCCCCTAATTTTGCCAAAAAAAAGTCTCCAAACATTGCCAAATATTCCCAGGGTGGTATGAGGGGGTGAAATTGCCTCTTCTTGAAAACCACTATGTTAGAGAAATTTGAGTCTAGTAGCGAATTGAAGGTGCCTGTAAGAATAATAAAACTCAAATCCACCTGAACTTCTAACTAGATTGGTTCAACCCCCACAGTGAAGGCCTGACAGATGAAAAGGCATGCCTATTTCTAGCTATAAATTATTCTGCACATGATTCCAGAAATCAACAAAAATTATGAGACAGACAAAAAAGCAAGAAAAATTAGTTCATTGTTAAGAGAGAACGCTATCAGAACCAAACTCAGAATGACCTGAATGTTGGTACTAGCAGACAGGAAATAGCTATAATTAATTTTTAAATTCAGTGGCTAGTGGAGAACATGAATAAACATATGAGAAATTTGAGCAGAAAGATGAAAACTTTAAGAAATAATCGAATGAAAATGCCAAAAATAAAAAAATAAGAGACAAAGAATGCCTTTGAGGATTCACAAATAGAATTGACACAGCTGAGGATCAGTGAACTTGAAAACAGGTCAATCCAAATTTCCTAAACTGAAACACCAAAAGAAATAAAAAGTGAGAAAAACAGAGTAGAACTCTGAGGCAATATCAAGTGATTCAATGTACCTGCAATCAAAATCCCAAAGGATAAGAAAAAGAAGCAAGCATAAGAAATTTCTGAAGAGATAATAGCATAGAGTTTTCCAAAAATAAAGAAAAATATCAAGTTCAGAGTACTTCAAGCATAAGAAATTTAGAAAAAAGAGGAGGAGGAGAAAGGAAAAGAGAGCGGAGGAGGACAAAAATGCACCTAAAACAACATATATAAACTCCTGTAAACAAAATATAAAGAAAAAAACACCAGAAAGAATTACAACTGATTTTTATTATGAAACTATACAATCCAGAAGACAATAGAGGGGAAATTTTTTAAATGCTGAAAGGAAAAAAACAAACAAAACAAGACTGTAAATCTAGAATTCTGTAATATCATAATATTTTTCAAAATGAAAGTAAAATAAATACTGTTTTTAGTTAAGCAAAAGCTGAAAGAATTCACTATTGGCAACTCTGTACCTCCAGAAATGTTAAAAGAAGCTCTACAGCAGACAGATAGGTCCACAACAGAAACTGAGAACTACTCAAAAAGTATCAATCTGTGAAAATGATTAAAATAAAAGTAAAAACATTTTAAAATTATTTTCTAATCATTCTCTAAAACAAAAGTTAACCAACTCTATAAACAAAAATAGTAAAAATGTACCATGTTTTTGTTGCATCTTTGTAAAAGTAAAATATATGATTATAAGAGAATAAAAGATGGGAGGAAGGAATTAGAAGTTTACTGTTGCAAGGTCCTTACATCGTACACAAAGCCTAATATTATTTGAATATAAATTGTAATTAATTATGGTGTATATTTTAAATTCTAGGGCATGCATTAACAATTTTTAGAGACTAGCGAACAATACAGTCAAGATGGCTAAAGGTGACCCCAAGAAACCAAAGGGCAAGATGTCTGCTTATGCCTTCTTTGTGCAGACGTGCAGAGAAGAACATAAGAAGAAAAACCCAGAAGTCCCTGTCAATTTTGCAGAATTTTCCAAGAAATGCTCTGAGAGGTGGAAGACAATGTCTGCGAAAGAGAAAGCTAAATTTGATGAAATGGCAAAGGCGGATAAAGTGCGCTATGATCGGGAAAGGAAGGATTATGGACCAGACAAGGGAGGCAAGAAGAAGAAGGACCCTAATGCCCCCAAAAGGCCACCGTCTGGATTCTTCCTGTTCTGTTCAGAATTCCGCCCCAAGATCAAATCCACAAACCCTGGCATCTCTATTGGAGACGTGGCAAAAAAGCTGGGTGAGATGTAGAATAACTTAAGCGACGTGAAAAGCAGCCTTACATCACTAAGGCAGCAAAGCTGAAGGAGAAGTACAAGAAAGATGTTGCCGACTATAAGTCTAAAGGAAAGTTTGATGGTGCAAAGGGTTCCACTAAAGTTGCCCAGAAAAAGGTGGAAGAGGAAGATGAAGAAGAGGAGGAGGAGGAAGAGGAGGAGGAGGAGGATGAATAAAAAACTGTTTATCTGTCAAAAAAAAATTTTTAAAGGCATAAATGATCAACACTAGAGATAAGATGAAATAAAAAAGTATTCAACACAAAACAGGCAGACAAAAGGGAACAAATAACAGATTGAACACATTTTTTTAAAAATAGCAATATGGTAGATTGAAATCCAACCACATCAATAATAACATTAAGTGTGAATGACTAAATACATCAAATTAAATCAGATATTATCAGATTGGTTAAAGAAGCAAGATCTAACTAGATGTTCTCTACAAGAAACATGATTTAAATATAGAAATATAGAAAGTTTAAGACCAAAAGGATGAAAAACATATAAATGCTAATCAAAATACAGTTGACAAAACTTTATTCATATCAGACAAAGTAGACTTTTTTTTTTTTTGAGTTGGAGTCTCACTTTCGCCTACACTGGAGTGCAGTGGGACGTTCCCAGCCACCGCAGCCTCGACCTGGTGGTCTCTGGCAATCCTGCCGCCTCAGCCTTCCAAGTAGCTGGAACTACAGGTGTGCACTACCATGCCCGGCTAAATTTTTTGATTTATTGTAGAGGTGAGGTCTTGCCAAAATGCCCAGGCGGGTCTCGAACCCGCGGGTTCAGGCAATTCGGTCTCCTTGGCCTCCCAAAGCGCAGGATTACAGGCTGAGCCACCAAGCCCAGTTACAAAGTAGACTTTAGAACTAGACATATTACTAGGGTTACAAAAAGATGTAAAGGGGTCAATAAAGGGGTTAATTCATAAAGAAGACATAACACCATCCTAAAGAAATATGCACCTAACAATAGGACTTCAGCATAGCACTTCAGGATAAAGTAAAAACTGATAGAAATGAAAAAAGAAACAGATAAAGTCAAAATTATGATTTGAAATTTTAACTCTTGTTTCTCAGCAATAAGTAGAACAAGTAGACAAAAAATCAGTAAGGAGATAAGATAATTGAATAACACTAACAACCAACTTAACCTAATTAACATTCATAAAATACTCCAACAACAGCACAACACACATTCTCTTTTAAAGCACACATGACTCGTCTCTACAATAAATAAAAAAATCAGCCGGGCGTGGTAGCGCATGCCTGTAATTCCGGCTACTGGGAAGGTTGAGGCGGAAGGATCCCCGGAGCCCAGCAGGTCGAGGCTGCGGTGGCCAGAAGTGGCCACTGCACTCCAGTCTGGGCGACAGAGTGAGACTCCAACTCAAAATAAATAAATAAATAAATAAAGCACACATGAAACATTCACAAGATAGATGATAAAATAAATCTTAGCAAATTTAAATGAATTGAAATAATGCAAAGTATGTTCTCTTGCCAGATTTCTAGTTCAATAGAATTAAATTAGAAGCCAACAACAGAAAGACATCTGGAAAAGCCATAAATATTTACAAATTAAATAATACACTTCTATATCACCTGTGGTCAAAGTAGAAGTCATAAGGGAATTAGAAAAATTTGGGGTGAAATGAAAACACAGTATATCAAAATGTGTGAGTATAACTAAAACAGAGCTTAGAAGGAAATGTATAGTTATAAATATCTAATTAGAAATAAGAAAGATCTTAAATCAGTAATCTAAGCTTTCATCTTAAGAACCTATAAAAAAGAACAAACTAAAGATAAACAGAAAGCAGAAAATAATAAAAATAGGAGTAGAAATCAATAACACTGAAAACAGAAAACCATACAGACAAGCAATGCAACAAAAATCTGGTTCCTTTTTTTTTTTTTTGAGTTGGAGTCTCACTCTGTCGCCCAGACTGGAGTGCAGTGGCCGCTCCCGGCCACCGCAGCCTCGACCTGCTGGGCTCCGGGCGATCCTTCCGCCTTAGCCTTCCAAGTAGCCAGAATTACAGGCATGCGCTACCACGCCCAGCTGATTTTTTTGATTTATTGTAGAGATGAGGTCTCGATGCCCAGGCAGGTCACGAACCTGCGGGCTCAGGCAATTCACTCACAGCCTCCCAAAGGCACGGGATTACAGGCTGAGCCACCGAGCCCGGCTAATCTGGTTCCTTAAAATCAGTAAAGTTGATAAGCCTCTTCCCTGATTAAGAGAGGGAGAGAGAGACTCAAATAACAATATAAGGGACGAAAGAGGGAACAACACTAAAAAATCATACATCATTAAAAAGTTAAAGTTAATCAGGAATATTATGAACAACTTTATGTTCATAAATTCAACAATTTAGGTGAAAGGTCTAATTTTTAAAAGAGTATATTCAAGATGTTATAGATTATTTGAATTGTCCTATATCTTATTTAATAAATTTACTTTGTAGTTTCAATATCTTTCTTTAAAGAAAACTCAAGGCCAAGATGGTGCCACTGAGAAATTCTATCATAAAAATTAGGAAAAAGTGACACCAACTTCACACAAATTTTACAGAAAATAGAAAAAGAGCAAGAGCTTCTCAACTCATTTTATGATGCCAGCAATACTCTGATACCAAAACTAAAAATATTGGGTGACAAGAAAATTACAAACCAATAATCCTCATGAGCATAAATGCAAAATCAATCAACTGAATGTTAGAAAATTGAATTTAGCAATAAAGCACATATACACCACACATATGTCATTTATATACAAATAAAAAGGAAAATACATTATGATTTTATTCTAAGAATACAAGAATGGTTTAACATTTTAAAAATTAGTCAGTGTAATTTGCCATATAAATAGACTAAAGAAGAAAAACTATGTGGTCATCTCAATAGCTGCAGAAGGAAACATTTGATAAAATTTGAAGTCCATTCATAATAAATAAACAAACAAAACTCTCAGCAAACTAGGAATAGAAGGAAACATTCTCAATCTGATATAGAGCATTTATAAAAAAACCCCACAGCTAACAGCATACTTAATGGTGAGTGACTGAATAATTTCCCCTAAAATTGGAAGCAGGTAATGATGTCCATTCTCATCACTTGTATTCAGAATTGTCATGGAAACCCTAGACAGTGCAATAAGGCAAGAAAAAAAAAAAGCCATACAGTTTAGAAAGGAAAAAAAAAATAAAACTGCCTCCATTTGTAGACATTTTAATAATATATATAGAAAATTCCAAACAATCTATTTTTAAAAGCTAATAGAATTAGTAAGTGAGGTTAGCAAAAATATAGGATATAAAATTGGTATACTGAAGCAAGTGTTTTTCTATACACTAGCAACAAACATTTATAAATTAAAATTAAATATCATTTCAAAGAGTGTCATTTGCAATAACATCTAAGAACATTAAATACTTAGCATGAAATATTTTTAAAATGTGCAAGATCTGTATTCTGAAAACTACAAAACTTTAATGAAAGAAGTCAAATATCTACATAAATGGAGAGATGTGCTATGTTTACAGATTGGATGTCTCAATATTGTTAAGAAGTCAATTCTCTCCAAACTAAGCTCTAGTTCAATGTAACCCTAAAATTTCCAGAAATATTTTGTAAATAAAAATCAACAAGGTGATTCTAAAATGTATATAGAAACTAGCATAGTCAAATAAGTTAAAAATAAACATGCAAATTTTGAGGACCTATGTTACCTTATTTTGAGGCTTATTATAAAGCAACAGTAATCAAGATAGTCTTATATTGGTGAAAAAATAAACATCTAGATCAGCTGAGTACAGAGTCCAAAGCAAACACATATGTATCACTGGTTAATTTAGGAAATAAGTACAAAGACAATTCAATGGAGAAAGGATAAACTTCCAATGAGTGATACTGGGAGAATTAGATATTGATATACAAAAAAAAAGAACAAGAACAATTATTCCTATTTCTGTAAGACATATAAGAAATAGATTTTGTAGCTCTGTGTTAAGCAAAGAGTTCTTAGATATAAAACCAAAACCACAATCTAATTGATAAGCTGAGCTTCATTAATCTTAAAACCTTTTGCTCTTTAAAAAACTGTGTCAAGAAAAATTTTAAAACCACAGACTGGGAGAAAATATTGCAAAGCATATATTTGATGAATGGCTTATATCTTAATTTGGTTGACCCTTGAACAATATAGGTTTGAATTGCATGGATCCACTTATATGTGGGTTTTTTTTTAACCAAATGTAAAATATACCATTCACAATACTCATGGGATGTGCAAACTGTGTAGATGGAGGGTCAACTTTTCTTATAATGCACTCAAGTTCCCCAGGGCTGATGCAGGACTTGTGTATGCTCGAATTTGGTTAAAAATGGGGTCTTGGAACTATTTCCTCAGGGATACCAAGACTGTATATAGAACTCTCAGACTCAATAATAAGAAAATAGACAACTCCATTTTTAAAAATGGTCAAAAAATTTAACAGATATGTCATCAAAGAAGCTATACAGATGGGAAAAAAAGTGAAAAGATGTTTGATATCACTAGTTATTATGGAAAGGCATACAAAAACCACAATGAAATGCAACTATATACCTATTAGAATGGCTGAAAGAGAATAAGAGAAAACCTGACAAGAACAGGTGGACATGAAACAATTGGAACTGTAATATGTGGCTGATGGGAATAAAATGTATGGTTATTTTGGAAAATAGTATGGCAATTTTTTATGAAGTCAAGCATACACTAAAACAACCAATCTCACTCTTAGATATTTGCCAAAGAGCAATGAAAACTTATGGTCACACAAAAACCTGTGTCTTAGTTTGTTGTCTGTTGCTATAGCTGAATACCTGGGACTGTGTAACTTATTAAGAAACAATATTGTTTTCTTACAGTTTTGGAGACTGAGAAGTCCAAGGTTGAGGGTCAGTGTCTAGTGAGGGCTTCTTGCTGGTAAGGATTCTGTGCAGACACACAAGACATCCCATGGTGAAGATGTTGAGCATGCTAGCTCCGGCCTCTCTTCCTCTTCTTATAAGGCCACCAGTCTCATTCCCATGATAGTCCACTAGTTCATGAATCCATGAATGGGTTAATCCCTCCAAAAGGGCAGAGCCCTCTTTACCCAATGACCATTTAAAGGCCCTACCTCTCAATCCTGCCACACTGGAATTAAATTTCAACATGAGTTGTGGATAAGACGAATATTCAAAGAAATTCAGTTTGTTTATAGTAACTTTATTCATAAAGAAAACAAGCCAAATATCCTTCATGTTGTTAACGATAAAGTGTGGTAGGACCATACATTGGAACACTTCTTAGAAATAAAAAATCAACAAGCTGCAGATATTTGCAGCAACATGTATATATCTAAAATGAATTGTGCTAAGTGAAAGAAGTCAGATTCAAAAGGCTACATGCTATGTCATTCTATTTATATGATATTCTGGAAAAGGTAAAACTATAGAGACAGAAAACAGATCAGTGACTGCCAGAGGCTGGGGCTGAGTGGCCAGTCTTGATTATAAAGGGATCTGAGGAAAACTTTAGTTATAATGGAAATGTTTTATATCTTTATTGTGGTGGTTGTTATATGAATGCATGCATTTGTTAAAATAGAGAGAACTATACACTAAATAGGGCGAATTTCACTATATACAAATCATTTCCCAATAAAATATAAATAGGAACAAAAATCTAACATATTTATAGTAAAAAGTGAAAATAAATTTGTCTCCCAGTTCCCCCAAGTGTGCTGATGTCCACAGCTTGTGAAGAGTGCATATTATTTTCTGGATGTGAACAAGTTTGAGATCCAAAGAGCTTATGTGGAAGCCAAAGTAACTCCATCTTGGATGCTAATCTGCCTTGTTGACTTTTGATTAACCCCAGTTCCAGGAAGACCTCTAAGATTTCCAGTTTATCTATTGTTCCTTTTGTAAGAGCAGAAACATATGGTAAATTCTGCTCTTAGGCCAAACAACCTTGATGCTATTATAACTTCTATTGGCCTACACATCTCTTCTGACTCACCCCTTCCCTATAGTATATAAGTCCTGGGTCCAGGGAGTAATGGTATAGGTATTCATCATCTTGTCTCACCACTGCCTGAGTTATAGACATGACTTCTCTTCCTAAGTTCCTTTTTCTTAGTATAGATAAAGTCTTACTGTAGTGCCCAGGCTGGTGTCAAACTCCTGGGCCCAAGCAAACCTTCCACCTTGGTCTCCCAAAATACTGGGATTACAGGCATGAGCCACCACACCTGGCCCCTAAATCCCTATTAAATGTTTATTTTTAGAAACTGGATTGTCAACCTCTTTCTTGATCTCTCAGCTTCCTCAGACTTTGGGCGTAGTTTGCATGGACCTGCCCACTATGAAACAGCTCAGGTATGACCCCATCTCTGCAAAGCAGGTGCTGGACAGGTTTCTCAGGGGACAGGGCCAGTTTCTACTGTCCAGACCCTATTCCAGTTACTACTGCCCATAGGTTGTCTTCAGACAGATGGCTAGTGGAAACTGAACTCCCTTCACACCCATTCCCAGAGACAACCTGATGTCACAGGGCCGAGCCTTTGTAAGGGGCATTCACAGCAGCCTCTGATGCACACATTAGGTGCCCCTGGTAGATGCCACATCCCTCATCAACCTCCCAAACTCAGAGGGAGGCTCCAGTTGACCCCTCATAATTCCTTGAGGCAAACCCTCTGGGCAAGCGAAAGGGTCCCAGAGCTGCTGGGGTGGGGGAAGGGAAAGTGTCTTGATGGCAGCTTAAACTGTTTTGCAGCCTGTGCTTTTAGGGACCAAAGCCAGGAGTTAAGACTCCTGCTGTTAACAGTCACTTTATCCTCTCCACCCACTCCTTGGAGCCCGGCAGGAAGACAGTGCAGAGCAGCGGGTCAACAGATGTACACAGCCTACCAAGTGGAGGCCCAGCGGGGAGGATTAAGGTAGTGGAAAAGGCCACTATGCTCAGACTTTGAATTCCCCAGTGCCTTGGGGCTAAGCATAGCCCTGCTTGTGTGTTGGAGACCCTCTTCCCTTGCGTTGATAAACCTCAACTCCTGCATTTATTCTGTTTAACTGCCAGTTAGCTAGCTAGGACTGAAAATGTAACCTTTAATTTGAAGACCTATACTTGAACAAATTGCTTGTCTACATTGCTGAGATTCTGGGAAGGTAGCAATGAGGGGGAGGAGAGAAGGAGGAGAAAGAGGAAGGATGGAACAGTCACAGACTGAAAGAAGGGAGAATCACAGCTGAAAAACCGAGTCTGGTGCTTCCGTGCCCCATAACGTATAATCTTTCCAGCGGCCACCAAGTCCTGACTTAGCTAAAATTCTTTTGCCTCCTTCCAACCACCCTTCAAGATGCTAATCCGTCATGTAGGCTTTTGATTAACCTCAGGACACCTTGATTGGACTGAGAGGAAATGGATGGCACCTGCTCTTCAGGAACAAAGTGTGTGTTCAAACCCACCCTGCTCCTCCCTTTCTGCCCCATCAAATGACAGAGAGGAAAGACTTCCCGAGCTCTCTACAGCAGAAACCTGTTGGCAAGGCCGAGACTCCCTGGCCCCTGGCCAAGCTGAACAGAGATGCTGCTTTGGAGAGACAAGTCAGTGAGCATTTGTGCAGGTTCTGGTACCTGGAACAAAAATATGTTGAGCCGCAAATTACGGCTTTCAGATGTCACCACTGCCATCTGACATTGTGTTTCAGCTGTTCACATCTTCATTACTGTGCTTCAGCCTCCCAGTTAGGCTGGGACTGTGTGTGAGACAGTTTTATGTTATGCGGGTTACTGTACACCCTGGGCAACAACGCTCACTGAGGTCTGTCAGGACAATTGCCAAAACCCTATGGTGGAGAAACTCTGAGTCTACCGGCCGTGTTGTGGGTGGGTGGGCGTGTGTGTGTGTGTGTGTGTGTGTGTGTGTGTGTGTGTGTCTACATCCCTCCTCCATGCCCCATCTTGTAACAGCTGAAAGGAATCAGCCTCCACGCTGCAGGAACTTGTTCTTTGTGTGGTTTTCTCATCTCCCTGTGCTTCCGCGAGGCCTCCCTCCTGGCCCATCTGCCAGATCCTTCCTCCCCCCTCTCTCCTGCTCTTCTTTGAGGTGGTAACTAGACCAACACAGCAATGCCCTTGTGGCTCCCTTTTTGGTTTCTCAGCCTCACTCAGATTAATGGAACAGAAACATGTGCTTGCATCTGATGCCAGTAATCATATCCTGAGTGACCACAGAGAGGGAGATTAAGCAAAGGTACTGGCCTGGTCCCGGGGGATATGGTTACAGGAAGAAAGTGTTTCTTGACAGCAGCCGCTCTGGCTCCCTCTCACCCGCCCTCCTCCTTCCCTAGGCTCATTAAGTCCCTTGAATATTTTCCATAAGATTAACTAAAATCTACCCAGCCACGGTCTGAGTCACTCAGAACTGTGTTCTGATCGGCACCCATATCCTTGACTTTGATATAGCCCCTGTGATGATAGACTTCGGACACATATTTGCCAACAATGAAGAGTAAACAATCGTACAGTTATCGAGTCTGATGACTTAACAAGTATCAACTGGGGGCAAACAACATCCCTGCCCGAGTGCCCTAGGACGGCAGTGAGAGGCATCTTCAAAGTGCCGTAACATGAGATCGAACCTGATGAGTGTGTGGAGAGAAGCGCAATGAACCGGGAAGCACAGGGAAGGGAAAGCACCTCTGGCTCGGGGAAACCCCGAGAGGCTTCAGGGAAGAAATGGCATTTGAGATGAGCCTTGAGGGCAAGGTAGGATTTTGATAGATGCAGGTTAAAAGAAAAGGCATTCCATGAGAAAGGTCCAGTTTGAGCAAAAGCCTGGAGATGGAAGATGCAGAGTATTCTGAGATGAGTGAGAATGTGGGGTGAACTGCAGAAATGCATGTGTAAAGAGGAAGTGATGGACAGTGGATCTGGAGAGCCTTGTGTTCGGAGGAGTTCAAGGCCAGGCCCTTAGGACTTGCTGTCAGCAATGGGAGCCACTGCAGGCTTTAGAGCTGGGAGTGACCAAATGGCTCCTTCTTTTTATTTTTTCCCCCATTTTTATTTTAGATTCGGGGGGTACAATGCAGTTTTGTTACATGGACATATTGTGTAGAGGTTGGAGTTGGATCTCATGTGTGGCCATTCTCCAGAAAGTGAACATTGTACCCATAGGGAATTTCTGATCCCTAATCCCCCTCCCCAGCATCACCTTATTGATGTCCCCAGTGTCTTTTATTTCCATCTTGGTGGCCAAAATAGCACCTTCTTGATCAAACTTTAAGAAGAGTACTTCTGAAGAAGCTTAGAATATGGATTATGGAAGAAGGAGAGAGTGGAGACGGATCAGTTAGGAGGTTACTGCAATAGCCTAAAAAGAGTAGAAATAAGCCCTTGGTGGTTATAGGAAGATGGCGATACAGGAGAGATGTTGTAAGGAGAGAATTTGGCAACTGGTTGGATGTGGGAGGAGAGGACTCTGAGTAGGACTGAGATGACACCAAGATTTTGGGAGTGGATACTGCAGGGAAGCAGTGTCCTTCAAAGAGGGGATAGGAAGGGAGACTTGGAGCAGAAAGTGGCCAGTACCATGTGGGATATTTAGACATCCGGAAAAAGGCACCTGGGTTGAGAGGCCCCATGAGGACCGGAGTTTGGAGCTGGTGATGACGGGTGACTGGATGTAATGACCACCTGCGTGGAGGCCTAGGGCAGGTGAAATAGTTAAAAAGAGAAAAAGGACGGCATAGGGGGTTGGGAGGTAGG
Source organism: Carlito syrichta (assembly GCF_000164805.1). NCBI lineage: Eukaryota > Metazoa > Chordata > Mammalia > Primates > Tarsiidae > Carlito > Carlito syrichta. Next base: position 729,379 of record NW_007248649.1, on the reverse strand, counting down.
TTCAGATCCTCGGGGAGACAGACACATTAAACAGATATTAAGCAATGGCAGTTTCCTGCCACAGAAATCGAGAGGAGAGCTTTCCGGGGACATGCTGACCTGGCTGAGGATGAGCACTGCGGGTGGCTGCAGGATTTGCTGCTGAGGAGGCGGGCCCTGGGGTCTTTCCTGAGGCCCATCAGGAGTGAGGTGGGGCGGAAGCCAGATCAGAAGCCTCGAAGGGCAAGTGGGTGGTAGAGGAAGTGTAGGCAGCGAGTGTATTTCCTGGAGAGATTTTAAAAATAGGACTGAGGCCCCTCACTTGGGTGCAGCTTAGGGCCTCCTGCCTGGTATCCAGGAGACTATGGAGGCCGAAGGGGCCAGAAGCTGAGACCTCTTGCAGATGTTGTGTGTGTCCCCCTGAAGCTAGACATCCTGGGATGCTTCCTCACTGTGACAGGTGAGGAACTGGTTGTATTCGCATGTCAGGAGGTGCTTGCTAATGTCACAAACCAGACCTCTCCTTCAACAAGACCCAGCACTGTTGCCCCAGGGAGCTGTGGAGCACTGGCTTAGGGGTTCCCAGACTGTTCTGCATCTGGTTTTGGGGACCATCCTGAGGTGATAGTGAAGGAAGCATTGCTTTTCCAGGACGCTGATAAGAGTTGCATGAAAAATAAACAAAGGGATATGTCAGCTTCCAGGGTCTCTTTTCTCTTCTTCAGAAGAAAAAAAAGAGTCTGATGTGAAGACAGACTTGAGGTTAATTGATCTTTCCTCAGGAGAGGCTGCCAAAGAGAAAAAAGAATCCTCCAGGTGATGTGACAGTGCCCGAGGAAGGCAGCTGATTACCCTGGTTTGAGAAGAGCAGGGACTCAACTGTCTCCTATTGAAATGGCCCCCCTCACAGGTGACCCTGAAGACCCACCATCCCAGCCTGTTCTCCTCAATCACCTATGACAGCCGAGCCTCCAAGATGCTGGCTAGTTCAGCCTTTATATGGCTTTGAGCAGCCCTAGGCAGAAGGAGGAACTTCTGGAGTCCAGATGTTGGGTGTACGGATAAATTACCTGTTATCAACAAAGGTTACTGCACCTCCATCATTTTGGGGGGAATTAGACCACTTCCTACTGATACATCCTGCAGTTACTCATGGGGAGTTTTTGCCCTCCAGCATCCGATCCTTTTTTTCAGTGATCAGGAAGAATTCGCTACTGCGTGTTATCTTAGGGGAGTCTCAAAGTACTGCCTCCTACTGTGGAAGCCAAAGTTAGGGTGGGGGAAGCAGCCTGTGGACCTGTGACTCAAGCTCTCAGTCAATCACATGGAACTTTGAATCGTGTGGAAGAGGCAGAAAGAAGCGGGTGTGATTTGTATATTCTGGCGGTTATTGAAAGTCTGGAGGTGCAGCATCTCATGTCCAGCATGGTGATATCTTACTGCAATGTCCTAATCACTTCTTCCCACTGTGACCTGGGTCCTGGTGCCAGCTCCCTGGCCTCCGTCTCTGTATGGTTCCTGGACTTGGCCTGGTCCTCCAGCCTTCCCGACTTCCAATGAATTTGCTTTATCCAAATTAATCTGACTGAGTTTCTGCACGCTACCAAGAAACATGACAACATAAAACAGCTAAAGGATGTGCAGTCAAGACCTGAGAAATGGGTTCAACTGGACCAAAGAGGCAAACACTGTATGGAAGTTGGCCTCCTGTATGTGACTTAGATTGTCACTCCTCTAGTGGGAGAGACAGAATAAACAAGTGTCTATACATAAATACACACACACGTATCTAAGAGATGGTGATAAGAGAAAAATAAAATACAATAAGGAAATCAAGAGCAAATAGGCACTATTTTAGACAGGGTGGTTAAGGAGAACTGCTTGGAGGAAGGGGCAGTGAGCAGAAGCCTGGCTGTAATGAAGGAGTAGCTGGGTTGGGTACTCAGGAGAAGAGCCTCCCAGGCAGAGGGAGCCCAAGTGATAAGGCTCGGAGGCAAAAAAAGTGTCACCTCTCTCTCACTGGCATGGCTTCTTGAGTGTAGGGATTCTGTTTGCTCCGTTCACTGCTGCACTCACCATGCCTAGGACATGTTCTGGCACATAAATGTCTGTGAATGGATGAAAGGCTGAGTGAACGTCTGCCTGGCAATCAGGGTGCAGTTCTTCACAGCATCCTTTCCAGTCCTTCCAAGTTTGCCTACAGTGGGGGAGGGAATGGGAAGGAGCTAGTCAGGAGCGGGTTTAGGACCTGGGGCTTGGGTGGGACAAGGCAGGTGACCTTAGCTGTCTCCTGACACCCAATATGATCCTCAGGTAGATGTCAGGAGGGTTAAATTATTTAATGCCTATAAAGGTCTTAACACCAGGGACACAGGGTATGCTTTAGAAGCTGGCTTTTGTTAATATAATACTATTCTTACCCATCAATAATAAACTATAAATCTATATCTCTATGCCCACTTGGGTCTGGCCTATTATTCCTTTGCATTGAATTTATAAGCCTCCAATCAAATATTCATGTTATTTATCTGCCAAGAGGCAAATATAGGCAGACTCATTCACAATACTGTTATGCCTTAGTTGATCTGCTGGGACCCTACAACCTCCAACTCCTTTTCCTGATGCACAAAAGAGAGAGTGGTCTCTGGCCCCTTGTTTATTCTCACGAAGGAAGGAAAATAGAAGTTCTGTGGAGCTTCCTCAACAGGGAACACCCGTGCCCTTCCCGGCTGTCCTTCCTCCTTGCCCCTGTCCATTGAAGTTGAGGACTCAGATGGGGGCTTCACCATCCACAGCCTCAGTTCTGGATGCACCCTCCTTCCCCTCCTCCTCTTCTCCTGCCTTCCCCTCATTCTCTTCTTCCCTCTTCTCTCCTCTCCCTCCTCCTCTTCCTCTTCTGATTTTTCCTGCTCTCACCCTGATGCCCCCACTTGTGCTGGCTTCTCACTTGTGCCCAAGTCTTGCCCTGACCCTCTCTTTGCTGGCTGGAACAATTCCCCAAAGGAGTACCCTGGTGAAGAGCTTTGTATGACCATCCACTGGAGTTTACTACACCTTTGGCCTTAGGTAAGTGAGGTCAAATGAAACAAAACTCCTACTCAGCGGCCATCACCTCAATTCCCTTTGTCAGATACTCCCATTGACCCCCGAGTGAACTGACTGTGAAGCTTTCTTCAGTCTTGAAAACGGGTTGGTTTTCAAGGTCGGAAGGTGCCACCTTTCACACCCATGATCTCCAGGACAGACCTGGAGACTGGCTGCTTCTTCCCAGCATCTTCTCCTCCACTGCAGGCTGCCATCTCCAGTCTCTAGGTGCAGGGAACTATAAGCATTTAAATTGGTACAATAACAATTGAAGAGCTTATTGGCAATATATATGAAAAGCCCTAAAAATCAGCCAGTCAAGGTGGCTCACACCTATAATCCCAGCACTTTGGGAGGCTGAGGTGGGAGGATTGCTTGAGCCCAGGAATTTGACACCAGTCTGGGCAACGTAGCGAGACCTCGTCTCTAAAACACAAAATAAATAAAATAAAATAAAATAAAAATGAGCTGGGCATGGTGGCACCCACCTGTAGTCCCAGTACTTGGGAGGCTGAGGCAGAAGGATCCCAGCCCAGGAGGTCAAGGCTGCAGTGAGCTGTGATCATGCCACTGCACTCCAGCCTGGGTGACAGAGCTAGAATCTCTGACCCAATAATGCTACCCCTAACAATTTATCCTGAGAAAATAATCGGAGATGCAGTCAAAAACATATATATCAGAGTATTTATTGCAGTGCTAGGCATAATGGAAAAAAGTCAGAAACAATCCACAAGGACTTGGTTAAATAATGGATGGCACTCTCCTCTTAAGGAATACTAGGCTGTCCTTTTTAAAATAAGGTGGACGTAAAGCATGTTTGATGGTAAGCATGGCAGATGTTCTTCTTTTGCCTTCCAGACCCATTCTGCACCATCCAGGCTCCCGGTCCTCTGAACTGCTGTGGGTTTGTTCAGCGCAAAGCAAGGTGGGGGGAAGACACAGACTTTGCCAAAGGTCTCCCTCCTGCACTTACTCTCACTACCGCCTTCCTTAGTGTTCCAGTAACTGCCCCCACTCCTTGACACTTCAGGCTTAGGATGGGAACAGCTTTCCAACAAGCTTGATCCAGGTGGACTTTCGCATCTCTCGCGTCCCCAAATCTATATTCAGGTGATTAAAGCGAAATTTGTATCTTGCTAGGACCCTAACTGATGCAATGCAGGAAAAAAAGTGCTTATAATATATGAAATCACGTAGTTGATTCAGGCTAGAAAACAGTACATTCCCAACTCTGTTTGTAAAACTTACATTTAGGAAGACAAAACATGTCTACCCATAGGAGAAAAAAGGATTGAAGGAATACAGATTGATTAGCAGTCATTGCCTCTGGGTTGTAAGATTGAAGATGATTTTTCTTGTCTTCTTTACACAAGTCTGTATTTTGCACATTCTTGAAAATCATCGTGTATCACCTTTAACATGAAAAACATTTAAATTTACATTTGAAAATGAAACAAAAATAACACTGAAGAATTAACTACGCAGCAATGGTATAATGGTGAATTGGTCACCCACAAGTAACCCTGTAAATACCATTTAAGTAAATAGAAGTAAATAAGCAATATGAGTAATTATAGATCATGGAATTTAAATGGAAATATAAACATCTTAGGAGGCCTTCACTACTATCAATCACATCTTGTCTAATGCTGAGATACCTTCCTAAGCCTTAGTGGTGCTTAATATAACTCCTTGCTAGGACTGGAATCCCTCACAAGCTGCATTTGTCCCAGCTCTGGCTTTGGCCCTGAGTCCAGCTGTGCTCAGGGTGGGGTAGAGGTGGAAAGCAGAGGGGCCGTAAAATCAAGCCAAGAGATTGGATCTGAGCAAGCCAGTATCTCAGCACCCTCCAAAGTGTATCCTTAAATATAACTTCACGTTCATTTAGTGCAGATAGAGGAAAATCTGATTTTCTATTAGAAAAAAAATTGTACATCTTTCTGCTCAAAGCAAGAGACATTATTGCAAACCTCAAACACAGCATAACGTTTTGACTTATTTGAAACCGCCTTTCTTCCACAGTTTTCCTAACACTATGAAATGGAGAGAGTTAGCTACCTACCCACTGAGAATGGAGGTAGTACATACATGGATATGGTTACAAAGACTTTTTCAAACTGATCAAAAGTTGCATCTTTCTTTTCTCGAGGATGGGGTGGGGTGGAAGGATCATATGGGCAAAACTTTTCTGTTCAGTCATCTTTCGCATTTTCTGAATCAGATGGTTTCTTTTGCTATATATAAGGGGGTTACATTTTTAAGAGAGAAAATATAATTTTTTCATACAAGGGATTATTTTTTGGAGGCCGGATCCCTTTTAGTGCAGGCTTCCTCTGCTAGGAAAATGTCCTAGGAACTCACTGGTATCAGTGTACCAGCTAGTGTTGTTGTAAGAGGCTGTGTTCAGCTTCAGTGAATTTTTTTTAGAGTCTTTCAACGCATTTGCTCATTTCATGGTGGGAGATTTACGAGCACACCTGTCGACACCACACTGAGTGTTCAGCAGTTTTTGGACAAAACAGCGTGATCCCTGTGCCCCACCCTCCCTATTTACCTCCCTATTCACTGAGTGACTTCTTTTTGTTTCCTCAGGATGAAAAAAGTCCTCAAAGGGAACGTTTTGCCCATGTGGAAAAGATGAAACAAAAAGTGGCAGAAGCACTAAAAGGCATCAAAATTGACACATTCAAAAACTTATTTGGAGTAGTGGAAAAAGCATCTCAATAGATGTATTGCATCAAACAGAGAGTACTTTGAAGGGGACTGGAGTTTAAATATGTAAGAATAAATACGCAATTTTTATGAATAAGTTCCAGTTTTTTGAGAGGGTCCCCCTCACACATAATAAAAGCTCATTATTCAGGACTTCCTTCCAGAGTTCCAGCTCCTGGGGCCCACATGCTCAAGAAAGCTTCAGCTGTCTTGGGTAGAGGTGCAGCCTCGAACAGCACCAGGCAACTTGCTTGAGCTAGTCACAGAAATGATAAGAAAAAGCTCACCCTTATATAGTTACTGCTACATGCCAGGCTGGGGTCTATGGGCTTTCCTGTGTACTCACTGGATCCGAGGAAGCAGACACAGAGAGATGGAAGAATTTGCCTGAAGTCACACATCCAGTGAGTTGTGGAATCTGGATTTAAACCCTGGTGAGTTGGTGCTAGATCAGGCCCTGAAGTCACCAAAACTTTCTGTACTCATCAGGAGTGTGTTTTATGTTTCACTCAAGGAGGGGGTGTTCTTTGGCTGGAGTTTACATTTTGCCAATTATACCGAGTCATGCATGGAAACCTGAGTGTGCTGGCACCATGTTTCTGACTTGTTCCCGTGATCTTTTAACACCCCTCATGGATTGGTAACTGGGACAGCCGCCCAGCTCTTCTGCCCCTAAACCCACTCTGTTGGACATCCAAGAGTCCCTGATCACAGCCTGTCAGAGAGGAAACATCAGACATGATCTCTCGGTAACAGAGCCAAGAAAAGCTACATCCTGCTGTCCCCTGGGCTTTGAGTTCCTGCACACACCAATTCGCCAAAAGAGAAAATCGCGTCGTTGGTATCTTCAGGCATCCTTTGTAAGGACCACTTTCCTCCCCACTCCCCCAAAGGAGGTTACTGTGGCAACCAAAGTCCTCCAGAGGTGAAGGTGTTCACTAATTACCGTCATTGGCAAAGACTGTGGTGCTCTCTGAGCAGTGTGCCCTCAGCAGGATTTTTTAAAAACCGGCTACAGGTTAAAAAACAGAACTGCTCTTAATTTATTTTAAAAACTTGGCATTTTTTTCCCCACTGAGCATTTTAAAATGCAATTAGACCAAATGGAATAATAATCAGGCGGAAGGACTCAGGAGTTGTTGCACTGGGGACCACGTTCCTCTCCATTTCTGGGCTTTGGGTTGGGACCATATGCCTGTGGGACTGATGCTGATGGCTTCCCCAAAGCCCTGGACTCTCTGAAATCAACCAGCTTTTCTGGGTGCCAGAGGGCTCATCATCCTGACAGCCCCACAGTGTGCACTGGTTGGTCTCTCTGTTTGGGACATTAACTCAAAGCCTGGGACGTCGGCATGCTTTAATAAGTACCCTAGAGAACTGTGACACAGGGAAACACATGAGAGTTGCCACAAACTCCAGGTATTAGGTTCATGTCTACCTTTCCCTTCATTGTGTCCCTAGCCCCAGCACAGTGCCTGGACCTGGAAGCACCAGAAGAATATTTGTTGAATAAATGGATGAAGTTTCATCGGTGAAATTTCATATTTGTTGAATAAATGTATGAATGGTTTCTATGGAAGACAGAAAGGAAGAGCAAGCCCGCCTTAGTCATGGAGGGTAGGTACAGGGAATGGACGTGTCAGGGACCTTTGTTAACATGTTCAAGTATCTATAGGGCATGGGAATTTTGTGGTGTGTATGACAGACACCACAGGAGTACCCACACACCCCACAAAGAGAAGCTTCATACCCATGAAATATGCACTATTGGTCCATGACCACTGGCATGACCAGAACAGAAAGATGGCGGACATCGCTGAAAAGGGCAAGATGCTGATGTCAAGGCCAGAAAGTCTTGCAGAGGTGAAGATGTGACATTTGCAAGTCTTTCGACTGCATCATGGCCTCCCCCGCCCATCTCCAGACTGGGTCAGGTGCCCCTTCGCAGGCCCATAGAGCAGTCTCCATGCATGGCTGAACATGCTATCTATTAAAATGTGCCAGTGTGCCCCTCAGGACCGGGAGAGCGTGGGGCACAGGGGCTCTGCCTCATTTGTCCTTGTGCCCCCCAGGAATCTGCTCAGTGCTCACACCAAATAGGCTCTCTATGAATGTTTGTCGAATCCATCCATCCATCCGTCAATGTGGATTTCAGTAATTAAGACTGTTTTCATTGCACTGGGATTTGTTAACAGGAGAATAACAAGTTCGAAGAGCACTGGGAGTCTCAGAAGGGAGGCTCTTGCTTTACCAGCTTCTGACTGTACTGTTCCCTCACACACCCCAACCCTTCGCCTATGATTTAAGGGGCAACTAATCAAATGAAGCCTTGTTCTCTAAAAAAGAAATCGCCAGTTTGAAAAGGCTTGCAGTGAATTCCTTATCCAATCAGGGCACTTCACGCTGAGAGGGAGAAACCAGATTTGGGTTTTGGCCAGATTAAGTTTCCATTCAAATTCTCTTTCTCCTCCCTCCCCTCCCTCCCTTTTTCTTACCTTGCCTTCCTCCCTCCTTGCCTCCCTTTTTTCCCTTTGTCCAGATGACTGTCCTCTACAAATACCCAGCCTCTGAAGCAGGGGGACATTCTCTGTCCTGTGCTGCAGGCACCAGGTCAATTGCTCCAAGTTCAATTTGCGAAAAATCAAAAGGGAAATGGTCACCTGGGCAATGTGTTTGGATTACAAACCTCCTGGCCTTTCCCTGGCTTGGTACCGGTTTCCACTGGAGGCCCACCTCTTCACTCTCCCTCACCTACGACAAGAGTCTTGGACATTTGGGCACGCAGATCAGACTCTCCTCCAGCTACGTGAACACTGATATGTCCGTGTAGTCCTTATCCAGACACCAACAAGGCTAGCTTCCCACAAGCCTCCTCTGGGCCTTGTTCACACCTATGGCTCCATGTCCCCATGAGGGAGTGTGTCTTAAATGCCTCTAAGCCAGAGTCTTGGCACGCAGCCCGCTGACAACTCTGACATATCCGGGATAAGAGAAACCATGGGTCTGGTCTTCTGGCTTTTCTTTCCATGAAAGAGAAATTGGCTGAACTCTCTTTTGCAGTGGCCATTCATTTATTCATTGCCTGACAAATATTCACCACCCTGTGTGCCCGGTAAAGTGCAGGGCATAGGCTCTGTCGGTCACTCAGCTTCATGCCCAGGGACAAGCAAAGTTCATGAAAATCTGGCCATGTCATGTGATGGGAAGGCGTGGCTCTCACTAGAAAGGCCACACTCGTAAGAAAGTATAATTATTTAAACATTAGTATCCAGAGCATGGTTCAAAAACTCTCTTAGAAGTGACCTTGAAGTCCCACAGAGTCAGTTTTGGATGGGTGCCCAGGAGTCCCTTTCCTTCTGGTCTTTCTCTCTCTTTTTTTTCCTGGCCCTCTACTCACCTACAGGCTGGATCCCCATATGGTCAAAGCCATGAAGGCTGCTCTTGCCAGCCCCTCTGGGAGATCCTCATGGGGGAGAACCTTATCACCCTCCAAGGAAGGAGGCAGGGGCCTTTCCTCCAGAGAGAGCATCCATGACACACACTGCTTTGTCTCTTGCTGAGAGTGCGCTCACACTCCACCACCTTGAAGCATCGATGCGCCTAAGGATCGCCCTTCTCCAGTAGGGATGAGGGAGAGAATGAATATGGAGGATGGATGCGGGGACCAGTGGAGAGCTGCCAGGCACAATATAGGAGTGTTTTATCCAACACAGTATCTGAGACATATACTAAAGTGTTATTTATCATTCATCTGAAACTCACATTTAACACTGGGCATCCTATATTTTTATTTGCTAAATCTGGCAACCCTACCACACAGTCATCGCCATTTAAGGAAGAACACTCCTACTTCTTGCCACCACTGATAATACTGCTTCAGCTGCCTGGGGCTGAGTCAGCACTGTTCAAGAGAAAAGGTGCTCCTTTGAAAAAGGACTTTTATTTGAGACTTACATTTGGTAGAGTAATTATTGTCCAGGCAAAACCATTGTCGAAGGAATAACTTCCTCACAGGTCACATTCCTGTGACCTCAGAAAAATGAATTGTTTTTTGATGACACAGGGTCACTTTTTCTTCTCTGGGTGGGTTAGGTCTTTCCTGTATGCATTCATTACCTAGGACCACCCTCACAAAGTACCACAAAGTGGGTGACTTAAACAAGAGAAATTCATTGTCTCCATGTTCTGGAGGTGAGAAGTCGAAAGTCAAGGTATGGAAGGGGTTGGTTCCCTTGGTCAACGAGGGAGGCATTGTTTCCAGTCTCTTTCCCTAGCTTTTGGAGTTTTGCTGGCAATCTTTGATGTCCCCTAACTTGTAGAGGCATCATCTCAGTCTCTGCCTTCATGTTCACACAGCATTCTCCCTGTGTGAGTCTCTGTGTCCAAGTTCTCCTTTTGATAAGGATACCAGTCATATTCCTTAGGGCCTAACCTGGAACTCATTTAAACTCGATTACCTCTGTTAAGACTATCTCCATATAAGATCACATTCTGAGGTTCTTGGGGTTAGAACTCCAACATATCCTTTTCAGGGGGATACAGTCAAACGCCTAACACTGTGCCTCAATGTCTCATACATTCGCATTTGCTAGGAAGATAAGAAAACATCGGAGTCAGTGGTTTGGTTTCCTTTGCTGGTTTCGAATTGATAATGATTTAAGGCTTTGGAGTAATAGAAGATAAACTGCTTGTCACTGCCTACTCTGTGTTCCAGAAGATTGCATTTCTGTCTGAGGCTGGCCACAGCGCTGCTCTGCAGAGGGCTTTTCCATTATGTTAAGAGCTGGTGGTGATAGCCCCCATTAATATTCAGTCCTTTGGCTCCCACCCTCTCCCATCGCCTTAGCCCTAAGCACTGCCCTCTGACCCTCCAAGAGGTAGCATCAGGCTATTGTCCCCAAGAGACCTCTGCAACTACTTGTCTGCAGCAGAGAGAATCTGGAGATGCTTTGCTGAGCGTGGGAGGGAGAAAGGGAGCCTTGCTTGCAGATATTCTCCCTCCCCCTTCCTACCCAATATGAGAATAAAGGGGAGACAAGATAACCAACTTTTGCCTCTGTTTGCTCCCCTCCTCCATGCACATGCTGGGAGAATGAGATAAAATTCCTTGTCAGCTTGGGCTCTAAATTCTCATTTACTTATTAAGAAATGCTGCTGTTTCCTCCAAGGAGTCATCTATTCTACTTTCCTGGACCCTGACCATTACTAAAGAAATGAAGTAGTGGGGGCAGGGGGAGTTCCACTTTCTGATCATGGCTTTTGTTTGGTTTGTTTTGGGTGCCTTCCGAGGTTTGCATCACTAGGGAGAATTTTTTCTGAAGCCCATCCAGGAAATCTGGTTCTAAGAACAGCCTGCTAATTTGAGCTTCTTCAGGGATGACCAGAGTGATGAAACTGGCATGATGGTCACAAGCAGTGGCACCACAGCTGTGGAAAGTGTCTGTGGTCGTGTGTCAGGGCTGCCATGACAAAGTGTTATTGAAACACCAAGGGCTCAGTTGAGGTCTTGTTGCTTGCCGCACAGAAAGCCAATCACTGAGACGAGTATTGCCAGGAAAAAAAAAGTCCTTTTATTTGGATGATATCAGCCAAGGAGACCAGGAGATTGTCTCAAATCTCTCCCCATCCCACTGAAGTTAGGGGTTTATATAGAGAGGCAGGAATGTGGAAAACAGAAATTGGGAAAAGGTAAGGAGGAAGCATTGGTAAACAGGAATTAGGGAGGTATAAGAAAAAGGAGTTGGCCAACATGCAGGTTCTGGCATCTCCTTGTCTGGATGTGGTGATCTGGTGAGTTTCAGTTCCCTGGCATTATAGGCCTGAGGGTGGGTTTCCTGATAAAGGAATTTGGATAAGACAAATTTAAGTTTCAAGCTTTAAGACTAGGAGGGTCAATTTCTATGTTTAGTCAAAAAAGCATAAGTTCAGTGGGGAAGTTGTGCTGGTTTCAAAAGAATCATGGTGTAGAGGGCTTAAACAACGGACATTTATTTTCCCTCTCACAGTTCTGGAGGTTGGAAATCCAAGATCAGGTTGTTGGCAGGGTTGGTGTCTCCTGAGGTCTCTCTCCTTGACTTATAGATGACCGGCCCTCTCCCTGTGTCCTCTTCTCATAAGGTCATCATTGGATTAGGTTCTACCTAGTGACCTAATTTAACCTTAATTATCTCTATAAAGACCCTGTATCCAAATGCACTCACATTCTGAGGTCCCAGGGTTTATAAATGAATTTGAGAGGGATGCAATTCAGCCCCGAATAGCACCCCTGTATTGGATTCAGTGGGAGCTAATATCTCAGGTTGGACCTTGCTTTAGGGAAATGTATCAGCTGGGGTTTTTGATTGTCAGTGATAGAAAAGAATCCAGGTCACTTGAGCAATAAGGAAATTGAAAGAGATGATCTGCAGAGCCCAGCAACTCCATGGAAGGCTGGAGAACAGGCAGCAACCCTGGTACCTTGGAGATGAGAAGAGGAAGCCCCAGAAATTGCCCTCTGGTGGAAACACTGCAGTCAGAGTTTGGTGGTTGAGATGATTGAACTCAAGAGTCCTGGAAGACAGCACCCCTGCTGGGTTCCCTGCTGTGCTGGGGCAAGAAAAGGAGGTATCCAGGACTTTAGCCTCAGTGATGGGAGTTAGGGACCAGGGTTTACATCCTTCCAATACCACCCAGAATTTAAGGGGGTGAATCCTCAAGAGAATATCAGCAGCTGTCAAAAGATGAAATAGATATTGGGAGACCAGAACAATGACAAATATCTATCACATAACTTACTTCCTTGCTTGAAAAAAGAAGGGGCTGGATTGGACGACCTCCATGCTCTGTCTTCATTAAACATTTACTAAAGCTCTCCCATCACTGCTTTCTCAAGTTCTCCTCCCATCTTTGTCAGGGAGGTGGTGAGAGTTTCACTCATGGATGTTTTATGGTCTGTGGTGCCTCCCTCACTTCTGGTGTTCCCCAGTGTTCCTTTCTGTGAGGCGTTGGTGTCTATTTGTTCAGGAAGGTCACTGGGCTTATAATGCAATAAAAAAATCAGAGTGAACAGCTTTCTGGTATAGATCAGTTTATTAATGTCTTCTTGGTGATTGGTACCAGTTGTAAATATTATATTCATTATAAATAATAATTCAACCTGCCATTCTTTCTCTGTTCCTCAGTCACCTTGTCTATAAAACAAGAGGGTTGAATTAAATGATTATTAAGGTCTCTTTCAGCTCTAGCCCTGCTGGATGCCATGAAAATTAAACTCCTCGGGGTTGACAGTCTATGGGGGTTGACTGTGAGGCATCCCCCAAGAACTTGGAAATGGGAAATACAATTTCCCTCTGAGAGAAAAATTATAAAACCAGCCAGTACCAGATCAAAGAAGATATATTTAAAGTCTCCTTATATGGATAGGATGGATTTCAGACTGGAGCAGTCTGGACTGACAGCAGGAACACCCCCCAGGGGCAGAATGGCCTGTCAAAATAGGATGGAACATCAGAGATGTGGAGAAAAATGACACTGGGGAGGATCGTCGAGATTATTCAAGTTCTGACTGAGACAAGGCTGAGGGTGAGGGGGTGTGCCCACTTCTCTTGGCTGTGTCTCAGTCATAGGGAGTGGGGGATACCAGGGCATCCTGACGGGATGCCCCGAAGTAGAGATGATAGTCAACATCTTTTAAAACCCATATAGCATGGGCACCACTCAAACAGGAAAGTCTTCAGCTGTTACCTTCTAGTGGCTGGGAGGTCTGTGGGGTCACTGGTATGGGAAGGGCAGTGAGCAGCAGCATATGGGAGGCTCTGAAAAAAGCTAATCTACCAATTAGCTTGGAAGTATTTTAATATATTGATAACATGTTTGAGTCATTCAATTCATTCCTTTTCTCTGATTCCAACTCACCAAGCAACCTCTGGATTGGAATGCAGTTTCCCATATGTTTCTACCTGTGGGAAGAGAATGGGTATGACAGGATTGCATAATTGTCGGGTGGCTATATTTTTCCAAGGTAAACAGAGTTTCTGCTTTGTCAGTGTCTTAGGAGCCTGGTCACACTGATCAATATGAATTCACTCCTGTGAGGGAAATTCACTCTTGGCTTGCAGACAAAGTTGACCGCCTCAATTAAAGACAAAACAACGACAACAAAGTCCCAAATTTTCCCCATGGAAATACTTCTTGGAAGCAGCCAGTCAGGCCCTCTTTCAAACTTCGAATCAGTGGCCCAGAGGTCCCTTCTTCAGTATTTTTCCACAGGACCTCTGGCTGAATTTCCACAGCATTTGAAAATTCAATTGTAGACAAGTCAGCATGATGTAGTGGTTTTCTTTCTCTTCTCTCTCTCTCTCTCTCTCTTGCATATTTTATTTTTGTAGCACAACTCTTATTCTCAAGGAATCTTACAAAGAATCCCAAGCTCCAGATATGCATATCCTTGCATAAGGCATCTCTGCTTGGTTGTCTAATAGACCCCTCAAACAGAAGATGTCCAGATAGCATTCCCGATGCCCTGCCCTCCTCTGCACCTGCTTCTCCTAATGTTTTCCCTTGTCTCCGGACCAAAATCCTAAAGTCATTCTGTGTTCAGTTCCTCTCTTCTCTTCAAACTCTTGCTTCTACCTACAAAATACACTGAGAATTCCATCCTTTCCAAGCTAGGGTCCATGTGCCTGAAATCTTGTTCCTAGCCACCATCACTCTTACCAGGGTGGCTGTGGTAACAGTGGACTAAGCCTTTCTGCTTCCATTTCTGCTCCTGTATATTCATTCTCCATGCAGTGAAATAAAATCCTTAAAATGTGGATCAGATTGTGATTTTCCCCTGCTCAAAGTGTGCTGACATTTCCCATCACCATGGCCTACCAGACCCTCCCCCATCTGGCTTCCTCCAGCCCCATTGACTGAGCTGCCAGCTGCTCTCCCCATCACTCTGGTGGCTCCAGACACACTGGGCCTATTGTTGTTCCTCAAACGCTCCAAGCCGTTCTCTGCTCTGTGTTTGCTGTTGCCTCTGTTTGGAACTGCTGGTGCCCTTGACTTCAAATGGCGGGTGCCAATCAAGTCTTTGCCCCAAGGACACCCCAGAGAGGTCTTTCCTCACCGCCTTTTCAAAATAGCCCGTCTCACTCTTATTCTCTAGCTTTTTGTCAGTCCCCCAGCCCCCACCTCACTCAGCATTTTGTAGGGGATATGTAGAGTGCTGCTCAGATACCCCTTGGGACCGAGAGGCACTCATTGCCTTACTGCCGGGAGGGTTGGCTGCCCACAGTGCACACCTGAGACGCTCCCCAGGCACTGGTCTTTGCCAGAGGAAGCCATTTCACCGGTGCCTATTCCCACATCCTGTGCCCACATCCTGGAGTCAGCCTGCACTCAATGGCTGGTCAAGTGGAAGTACAAATGCCCAGTCCTCTGGTCTCAACTAGGATAGCTCTGCTTATTGCCCGAAACTCTAGAGCTCCCCAGTAGGACGACTGAGTCTTCTGTTCAACTTTTCCCTCTGCTCATCCTGCATTCCTCATGCTTCACATGTGCTGTTCCTGAAAGCGCTTCCCCAAAACCCCCTGCAAATCTGTTTCAGAGACCACTTCCTGCAGAACCTGACCTATGACCTACTACCCAAACGTATGTTGTTGGTTTTGTGTTTTTACTTGTGTATTTCCTGTATCCTCAACTAAGACTTAAGTTTCATAAGAGCAAAGCGTTTGTCTTATTCCTTTCTGTATCCTGCCCCAGATGCCTAGCACAGTACCTGGCACACAGTGGGAGTTCAACAAATAGTGAATGAATCGGTGGATATAACCCCAGTCTGTATAACAGGCAAAAGCAAAACCATCTTCTTGAAATTGCATTTGTGTCAGAAGCACTCTGCCCTCTGCCATTCTCACCCCCTGTCCAACCACCCCCCCGCCCAGAAGTGCTGGTGGTACCTTAGGGCAGGGCTGATTTTAGAATCAGGCAAGTAGATTCAGAGTCAGCCTCTGTCACTAGCGAGCCCTTCACAGTCTCTCTGGAGGTCAGCATTGGGCCTTGCACACTTTAGCCTGTTCATTCGAACAATGAGCCCTCACATCCTGCTCTGGGAAAAGAAACTGGGAGAATGGAAAAGATGGGTGTTGGACTGTCTCCCTGAAGTCAATGATAAACCCTAGGACTCTGGAGAAAGCTCTGGGGGATCTAGTGCCCCAGAGAGATTTGAGCTGGAGGAGATGACCTCAGGCTCTGGACTCCAAGTCAGTGGTGGTCCCCTTTAACTATGGTTCCTAGAAGGGAGGCTGCTTGGGTCCTGTCCTGGGCTTGGTCCTGTTGACGCTTATGAAGTTGAGCTTTATTCCAGTAGGATGTCCAGGAAGCCATGCCCCCTGATGATACCTCATTTTCTCCTGAATCTTTATAATAAGTCTCCTTCTCTATTTCCTGAGCTGGAATTCTCTGGAAAGTTCAGTGTGTCATCACTACATAGGACATAAGAAACTACTCTACACTACATAGGACATAAAGAACATTTCTGGTCCAAGAAGATGCCATAGATGGTTTAATGCACTTCTTCATTACCCATTTGTTCTTGCCTAGTCTGTTCCCCAATTGCTTCCACATCTGACGGCTTTTCTGTGTTCTAATAGGTGCTTTTGGCAGACACAGAGGAACAAGACTATCTGTGGGCTTTAGATCTCCTGACTTTTTGCCTGGGCAGATACATGAAGAGTTGCAGCTAGATAATGCTGGGAAAACTCCCCTGTAAACCTGGGAGGGAAGTGTGGCTGAGAATGCTGGCAGACTCCTGCCAGGTGAAGCTCCTCTGCCCTCAAAGAGGGTTAGACGAGCTCTGTTCCTCACCTGCCCCATTAGAGAGGCAATTCATCAGTTATCTCACTCCCGGGGTGGCCTAGCCAGAACCAGCTGTGAGTAGCTGCAGCCTGGTGAGGGAGGGAAGGCAGCCAGGACAGATGCTACAGTCCGGGATCCAGGAAGAGACCCCAGGATGATCCAGCCATTGTGCCTTCTCTGTATCCCTATCACAAAGCAGAAAAGAATGATTACCCATAGCAAACCCAGCACATGTCCAACAGCTTTTGAGATAGTCTGGACACAGACATAGCAGTCGTTGGACAGCTCATTACACACTCTCTGAGGAGACTGGTCTCGGTTCCCTAAACAGGTTGATGCTGACCTGGGAGGCAGGAACATCCATGAAGGACATAGAGGCAAGAGGACTGAGCCAGGAGGAGTGTATCCAAGCACCGAAGCCAGCCAGAGAAGACAGGTCCCTTTCTCAGCATCACTGAGGCCACAAAGTCAGCCCTGGAGGGAAATGCTCTGAAGACCTCCGGGACACACATCATTGGCATCAATATAAGAGGTGCCAGAACACCAGTAATAGAAATTGATGAGCAAACATCCTCATAGGAAAGCAGATAATGCCTCATCTCTGCAATGGCTAAATTGTTTTGAAAACACTCTCATCACTATTCTAAAGAATAAAATCATCACTAGTACATAATGTTCTCATCAGGGTGCAAGACAGTCCCCCCCCGGGCTCTGTTGTTGGCCCTGCCACTTATTTGGTTGAGTGACTTAGTAATCTTGGACAATCCCACCCTAACCTTTTCTTTGTAATTAAAAAAATTTAATGTCTAGACTTTAGAACCTTCATTTGTTAGTGATAGTATAACCATTACTCTTGAATGTCCACTACGGGTCAGGCACTGTCCTGAGAGCTAGAAAACCAGTGGTAAATAGACAGACAAGCACACACTTCTCCTGGAGCTTGTATCTGCTCATTTCCAGACAGGGAACACTACCCCCATCTTACAACTACATGTAAAGCACTTGCCCAAGATGTGCCTTTCATTGAGTCATGGCCTCTTCACACAAACCTACTCATTGTAATGCTGGGGCTGGGACTCTAAGCCAATTTATTTAGGGCTCTTTGGTAGGTACTACCAACAGGAGAAACCAAGGGGAGGCTGGAGGAGAAAAGAAGGGATTGCTCCCTCCTGGGAGCTTTCTGAGGGTTTCCTCCTTGCTCATGTGTCTGCTTGGCAACTACCAGAGTCCCTGTTGTAGTTTTCTCAACCCTGACTGAACCAGCCTCCGTGTGTCCCTTCTGAGATTTCAACACCAGCTGAGCAGCGCCCCTTTTCCAGAGAGTGGAGCCCCCTCTCTGTGGGCCTCTCCTCCAAGCTTCTAGGTGTTGCTAATTCCAATTTATTCTTTTGGTTCCCCCAGGGCTAGGGTGGTACCAGCTTCCTAAAGTTGTTACACTCATAGTATCTTAGTATTTTTTTTCCTCTCTCTCCCTCTTTTATCCCTCCAATTTTCTAGTCAGCAATGCTTTATACCTAGTTAATAAGTCTCTTCCTATAAAATACTCCCAGCCAGCATACTTGTGTGGCTCCTTTCCCCTGACTGGCCACTGCTGAATGCACCTGTGGTCACACGGCTGAGATGGTGCAGAGCCAGGGCTCTGATACTAACCGAGTTGATTCGACGGCTGGTGTTCCACCGGCTGTGCTCCCCTGATGATGGCTGACTGGCTGCAGATCAGTGGGAGAAGGATTTAGCTATGATTACTGGCCCATAAGAAGGTTGGCTTCTAGGGAAGGAAGACGGTGTCCAGGTGGTCATTCTCCAGAGAGGGGGCCACTTGATGCTGAAAAATGGTGTCAGTCTGCAATGTTATCCCTGCCTGCCCATGAGCCTTCTGAGGGCAGCTGGTGACAGACTCTCCAGTGTCTACCCTCCAGCTATCTCCCCACTTCTTTCCTACAGATGGGACCTGAGATGTGGGCCAGGCAGAGGCCTCTTGGTCTTAAGCAAAATAGAATTCCCTACCCCTGCTCAGGGGACAAATCAGGATGTGACTTAGGCAGCCATTGTCACTTCTTAGTAAGCTTGGGCAAGTTTTGTCCCTTTTTTTTTTTTTTGGAGTTGGAGTCTCACTCTGAGGCCCAGACTGTAGTGCAGTGGCATGCTCCTGGCCACCACAACCTCGACCTGCTGGGCTCAAGTGATTCTTCCGCCTCAGCCTTCCAAGTAGCCAGAACTACAGGCGCATACTACCACGCCCAGCTAATTTATTTTTAATTTATTGTAGAGACGAGGTCTCGCCAAGTTTCCCAGGTGGGTCTCAAACCCACGGGCTCAGGCAATCCACTCGCCTCGGCCTCCCAAAGTGCTGGGATTACAGGCTGAGCCACCGAGCTCAGCCCAACTTTTTTTAATTAAAAAAAAATTGTAATGTCCAGAGTTTAGAACCTTCATTTATTAGAGCTAGTATAAAAATGACCAATCACTACCATTACATAATGCCCACTATGGGTAAGGCACTGTTCTGGGAGCTAGAAAATCAGTGGTAAGTAGGCAGACAAGCACACACTTCTTTTGGAGTGTGTATCTTCTCATCTCCAGACAGGGAATATTTTCCCCACCTTACAGATGAGGCTGCGAGATTTAGAGCACAAGCTTTGGGCATGTGACTCAGGTATGGCAAGACAGAAAGATGGGAAGAGAATTCTACAAGGGTTGCCCTTCGGTGAGGAGGAAGTTACTATCCCCTCCCTTCCTTCTAGCTTAGAGCTCCTGCAGCCATCTTGGGACCATGAGACAACAGTACCGAGGATGAAAAGTCAACAGCCAAGGGTAGCATAGCAAAGAATGAGAGAAAGCCAGGATTCCTCAAGGCACTCCATAGTCCTGGACTCCTCTGTTGTGTGCAACCAAAAGCACTCCCATCAGATACAAAATGAGCATTCCTAGCAGATGCAGCCTGCCATCTCAGCCCTGACACCTGCTGCTGTGGGTTGCACCCCAGAAAAGGTAGCCCCTCCTGACAGCTGTGGTTGTTGATCTGCTCTGCCATGGTGGTTCCTAGCCCCTTCCCTCCACCCCCTTCCACCCCCACACACAGTGTTGTTGTCTGAGGCTGGTCTCCAGCACAGCAGCCCTCAGAGCAGGAGGACATATAAATAAAAGGCCTTATGTTTTATAGGCTAGTCAATATTTATTCAGCCCCAACAGAGCAGTGGACTGGAAGGAACAGAGAGACTATAAAATGTCTTCTGTACTGAAGCCTGAAGTTGTGCTAGAGGAAAGGGGCTTCTCCGTGCTCTCACTGCAAAACAGTGTTCAGCACAGCAGAGCCTTGGAGGCCTCCTTTTTGAAGGGAAGGGGCTGGGGCTTTCTGGCAAAGGAGGACAAATGCGAAACCAGGACAGTGGACATGGAAACGACTGAGTTCTTGATGCAGCTCTAGCAGGGGTCATGGATGATTTATCTCAAATGCAAACAATCGGTACCAGGGCAGGAAACGATGCCTCATCTCCTGGGGCCACTCTTCTCTCATGCCTTAGGGGAACTCATGGGAAGTCTCCACTTTTAGTATATATTTATATATCTTGTCCTGAGCCTGTATATAGATGCCTACAGCCCAAAGAGTGGTGTCTCGCCCACACAATCCGCAATTGTGGGGTCTTTATAAAGTCCTCTAGAGGAGTATTTGCGTGGGTTTGATGGAAGGCACATCCTCACAGGTGTCACAGGCTCTCCCTTCTCCTTGCTTTTCCCTGCCATGGAAAATCCCTGCGTTCTGGAGATTTTGCCACTCTCAGCTCTCGCATCTGGGCCATTGCATTCTCCCTCCTCTCTCCATTTCTCATCTCTCTCCCTCTTACTCAGTGTCTTAGTGTGTGTGGGTTGCTACAACCAAGTACTTTAAACTGAGTGGCTTATAAACGACAGAAATGCGTTGCTACAGTTCTGGAGGCTGGGGAGTCCAAGCTGAAGACATCAGCTGATTCCATGTCTGCTGAGGGACCTCTTTCTCACAGATGTGTCTGCTAGCAATGCTCGCCATTGCGTCCTCACATGGTGGAAGGGGCAGTTAGCTCTCTGGGGCCTCTTTGGTAAGGGCATTTGTCCATTCACGAGGGTTCTCCCAGGACTCAATCACCTCCTAAGGACGCCATCTCTTACTATTATTGCATTGGGGATTTGGTTTCAACATGAATTTTGAGGGAACACATTCAGATCATAGGACTCAGCCTTTACACAGCTATCTGATATTTTCTTCGGGTAGGTTGGGTGATTCTCTTCTCTACTTAATACTTTCAAAGTCCCCCACTCTCGGACTACTGAACCATGCCCCAAATCTATTGCCTGATATTCACAGCCTTCCCTGCTCTGCCCTCAAGTGTTCAGCCTGAACTTGATCTCCTCTTTACACACACACTGTGTACTCCGTGGAAATGATCTCGTTTCTCCAAACCTGCTCCTCAGCCTCTTCCCCGTGCCTTTTCTTAGGCCACTGTCTCTTCCGATGAAGCCTTATCTCTTCACTTCTGTGAAGAACCTAGCCAAAGCCACCAAGGTTCAACTTAGACACCTCCTCCGTTTCCTTTAATCTCTGCTTTTCTCACTAGTAGAGAGCATTTCTGCCTTTGGATCATTGAAAAAATTCATACTCACTGTATTAGAAACACTACAATTTTCAGCTTCATGTATGGTTTGCTTTCCTTTCTCCTTCATAATAGATCAGTGGTTCTCAACTAAGAGCAAGTCCTCACCTCCTATCCCAGGGGATATTTGGCAATGTCTGGAGACCTTCTTGGTTGTCACACTACAGTGGTGCTCCTGGCATCTGATGGGTGGAGTCTAGGGATGCTGCCACAAACACAGTGCTCAGGACAACCCTCCATGACAAAGAAGCATCCAACCCAAAATGTCAATATTAGAGTATAAGCTTCCTGGAGGTAGAAACCATACTTCCTATTCTGTTTATACTTCATACGCCACAACTTGAAAGAGAATCTTGCTGGATTCTTATAAATGAATGACTATAAATATTTAATATACATTTATATATCTTGTCCTGAACCTGTGTAAAGATGCATGCCTACTGCCCAAACAGTGGTGTCTCACCCACACGATCCGCATAATCTTCCCATGAGCCACCACATGTGATATCTATCAGGGCTGATGGCCAGGGTTATGCTTTGTCATTGATATTCTCTGAGGCGCTCTCTGCATTGCTAGACCCTGTAAAGCAAAGTCCAGTTTATATTCTCTCAGCTCCTTATAGAAATTCCTTCACTAAACTATGCTTTAGTATATTATGTCTTCTGTCTTTATAGAGGGTCAATAAAAGTAGTGCTCTGTTGAGCAGTGTTTCTGACTCTTTTTGTGGACCTTTAGTTAGCAATATTTCAGGCACTCACCGCACTGGAAGGTGACCTTAAGGTATAGCCCCCTCAGTTTACAAATGAGGAGAGTAAAATTCTCTGTGTCACTCAACGTCCTTTATCCAAGGACCTACGTGATGAATTCCTACCTAAGTTTCCTACCAGGAAAACATTTTCTCTCTGTAGATGAATATGTATGCTCTATATTGTCAGAAAACAAAAATCTATGCACTCCAATATGCTGTTCTTTTTGGCTTAGCTGTCAGAAAAGATAGAACCAAATTAAATGCCCAAGTGTTAGAATCTGCTCCACTCAGGTGTCTAAAACCATCTATTTCTTTTGCTTTCTTCGGCAAGAGTGTTATCCTTAAATGCCTTCTCTTGAACTGTGTTTTAATCTTTAAGCTGCCTCAAGTCTTTCGGAAGTAAGTAGGATACAAATCTCAACTTGAAAAAATAAACACTTCATAATGTGATTCTGAACCATTTTCTGTTGTTGAGTGTAAAGTGCTTGGGCTCTGGGGTGGTGGCAGCCTGGGCTGGACTTGTGGTTCTAACACATCGTATCTGTTGTCATCACCTTGGGCTTGAAATCATAAAAGCTGCATCCTAGGTTTGTCGAGAGAAGATCAAATAAGAGAATGATACATACATGAAAGCACCTTTCAGTGTCTGCTGCATAACAGGTGCACTTCATACGTGCACTTCCTATTTCAGTGTCCAGCCTTGTTGGTGAAGTTCACAGTTTTATATTCATTCTGGCTGGTCTCAGCATCATCCACTTGTGGGTGATAGTAACAATCTTTCACGTTAATGTAGATTCTGATATTTATCATTTACCTTCCCATTTAAAGGTCATGGAACCCATATGAAATTGTCGCTCTCTGTTCCCGTGATTTTAATTGCGAAGGTAAGTTATATAAACAACAGCAGAGCACTCCACATTGCGGAAATGGAACCCAGGGCCTTTGATTGGCTGTTGCAGTTGCTATTTTCAGAGCCTGGCACTGGTTCTGCTTCTGCCACTTAGGCTTATGGTTGGCCTTGGGATTTCACGTTGTAAATATAGGGAAGATGGCCAAAAAAGGCTGCTTGCTTTTCTTCTTGCCTTAGGATGGGATGAATTTAGAAACTGATGTAGAATATTGAATATTCTACATTTCTTTATCATTAAATGACTTTCCATTTGTTTAGAAGCCCCGAGACATTGGTAAAAGTAGTGGGAACAGAACAGTCTCATTAAAAAACAAAACAAAAACCTTAAAGTTTTAAATTCGTTTGATTTTCACAATTTCTTGTGAAGAAATAGGCTCAGGGGGGTGTCAGGGCGTGTCCTGGTCCTACAGCTGCCATTTCTGCACTTGGTCCTCCAGGGCTAGTTCCAATCCTCCTCAGACTTTGCCCCTGGCATGGGACTTTAACTCCAGGCTTACTAGAATGAAGGTTTCAGACCTAAAGACGTTGTATTCTTCACTGAGTTGAGAGGAGGATTAAAGTTGAAGCAGTTGGCAACCTTCAATGTGTGTGTGTATTTAGGAGTGTGACTTAGCCTCACCAGCGAGGGGCGGGGAGGTGGGGGAACAGACGGGGGGAGGAAGAGGAAAGGCAGTCTTAATACCTGAAGGAAATATGACCCTTTTCCTTTCTTAAATAGACTCTTCCTCCTAACACTGGAGGGAAAGTTAGTAAACCTTCCAGAGCTGTGCTTTGCAATATGGCACCCACTAGCCACGTGTGGTCCTTTACATTTAAATTCTAGTGAATCAAAATAAAATTCAATCTGAAAATTCAGTCTGTCAGTTGCACTAGGCACATTTTCAGTGTTCAGCAACGACATGTGGCTGGTGGTAGACATGTTGGAATGCTCAGACACAGAACATTTCCACCACTGCAGAAAGATCTACTCGACAGTGCTATTTGAGAGCCATTTTCTACCTACATGGGGGATTGAAGCAAAACGGTGGCCTGGCTGTAGGTCAAGCACTCCTTACATCTCTGTAAGAAGTGTTCTCTTTAGAGGAGGGCCTTTGCTGCAGGGGATCTTGGCAGTGGCCTACCCCAGGCCTTTTTTAAAGCCTGCACATTTTGAACTCAAAACCTCCCATGTGGTTGCAGAGAGCTGGTTATCACAGGCAGCAAGGAGTTCTGGGAGCAGTTGGCAACCTTCAATGTGTGTGTGTATTTAGGAGTGTGACTTAGCCACATTGGGGGGGTTGTGCAGTGGAGAGAAGAGGCAGTCTTAATACCTGAAGGAAATATGGCCCTTAATGCTCTTTTCCTTTTTCAAATAGAGTTTCCCTCCAAGCACTGGCCGTGGCAGGAAGTCCAAGCACCCACCCCAGCAGGAAGTACAAGGTTTCTGAAGGCCAAAATTGCTTCGCATCGCCCCTTGGTATATTGATTTAGAGAAATTAAAGGGTCCCAATCCGGTATTAGGTGCTTATATGGTTTCCAAGTTCGCAAGGAGGCTTTCACATTATATATCGTAGTACACAAAAACATACGCATGAAATGTCCTCACTGTAGTCTCTCTTGTGTCTCTGAATCCAGATAGTCTTCTGACTGACCTTGACTTTTCTTAGTTCTCTGCTTCTCTGGAGGATTTGGCTTGGGGACAGATCCCTCACCGTCATACCCACATGGTGCCTTTGAAGCTTAGAACTATCTTTTTTCCTGGTCCCAAAATAGTGCCTCTGTGATTACCCCTGATACCCAGGCTGTCATTATCCCAGGTTTCTGGCTCTGCCTTCCCTTATTCAGATAACGTCTGGCACACTGAATGTTGGGGCTTTCTTTTGCCCCTAACTTCCCACTTCTCCCCATGAACTTTGTTAATAATAATCACCACCATCACCACCCATCGAGCTCTTCCTCTGTACCAGAAACAGTGGCGAGAGCTTTACAGGCGTCAGCTAGAATTAATCTCCCTACTCCACAGCCACCACCTTGCTCCCAGCCGCCTTCATCTCTCACCCAGACCACTGCAGGTCTCCTTTCTTCTGTCCTTGTGCCCTTCTGTGTACACTCAACAGAGCAGCCAGAAAGATCCTGTTATCACGTGACTTAGATCATATTCCGCCACAGCGTCCTCCCTCCTGACTCAGAGTAAAACTCGAAGTCTTTACAATGGCCTGTAATACCCTAAGCCATCTGCCCCTGTGCCTACTGCC
This sequence comes from Carlito syrichta, assembly GCF_000164805.1. Taxonomy (NCBI): domain Eukaryota; kingdom Metazoa; phylum Chordata; class Mammalia; order Primates; family Tarsiidae; genus Carlito; species Carlito syrichta. The sequence goes on along the minus strand of NW_007248649.1, from coordinate 704,265 downwards.
ACTGTTCAGACTCCATTCCCTTCTACTTGCTCCCTCCTTGCGCTGATCCAGCCATGCAGGCCTCAGGACCTGTGCACATATGTTCTATCTGCCAGACACCAGAGTGGCTTGCTCCCTCACTATTAGAGATCCCTTTCTCAGTGAGTACTTCATTGGCCACCCTGTTTGAAATGATGCACAGTCACCTGGCTAGCTCAGTTGGTAGAGCATGAGATTCATCACTATACAGTGAGAGGTGCACGCGTGCGCGCGCACACACACACACACAACTTTATTTCCATAGCACTTACCATTAACATGTCATATATTTTACTTGTTTATCACTAGTCTCCAGAGTGTACAGTTCAGAGGTTATTTTTAAAGTTGTTCGTTTTCTCATAAGTATTTTGTCTAAATTTAGGTAAAAAATAACACTCCCTCAAGTAAGACTCTAAGCTCCAGGAGATTAGGGTTTTGGGGGATTTTGTTTGGGGGCATACTCCCAGCACCTAGAACCAAGCCTGGCAATAAGAGAGTGTCCAATATGCAGTTTTTAAATAAGTGAGTGAATTCTCATCTATCTTTATAGTTCATTCCTGTTTTATATGTGGGGAAACTGCCTGAGATCAAAGAGTTAGTCCCTCTGACCTCAAAATGTGAGTGCTTTACCCCAACACATGCTCCCCCGACAATAATGGCCCGTGTTCTCTGACTATCCTCCAGAGTGTCCCCTTCAACCATTGCATGGTGTGTGCCCACAGCCCACTCTTCCTTCAGGTGAAGGACTTCCAGAGGGTACCAGCCTCCACATAAGCAAGCTCAGCAAATTCCCCAGATGTCAGGCTACCGGCAGGCAGGCCCTCTAAAATTGGCAGCGTCTCCTTCCCCTGTGGGCCAGAAAAGTTCAAAACGTATAGATTCGGCCAAGTCCCTGGTGTGAGCTCTTGGGTTTGCAGTCTTGGGGAGGCCAACAGTCGGGCAAGGTGCCTTCCTACCAGACAAAGCTGGGGAATACCAAGTTCGACCATTTATTTTTATTTAGGATGGGCTGAAGATTCCAGAAAATAAAGACTGGACTTTAGCATGTTACTCTGTTATGACCAGAAGGGGAAGTTTTAATTTAATTTTGATTAAAGATACAGAAGAGAAAGAAAAGTGTTTAAATATTATCTGGTAAAGATGTGTAACATAAAAATATACTTTTTTCTTCCAAGAATGAATTTGGAACTATTGGCACCTGTATTTAAGGGTTTTTTTTTAATTGTGATAAAATACACATAATATAAAATTTACCATCTTAATCATTTTAAAGTGTATATAGTTCAGTAGTGTGCAGTATATTCACAACAAAGTACAATCAATCTCCAGAACTTTTTCATCTTGCAAAACTAAACTCTGTGCCCATAAACAGTAACTTCCCATTTCTCATTCACCATCCCCTGGTAACCATCATTTCCAATTTCTGTCTTTATGAATTTGGCTACTCTGCATACCTCACATAAGTGGAATCACACAGTATTTGTCTTTTCGTGATTGACTTATTTCTCTTAGGACTATGTCCTCGCAAGTCATGCATGTGGTAGCCTGGGCATCCTTTGTGAAACCGACTTTTATGCATGCTTCATTTGCTTGTATGGGGTATAAAGTTCGGAGGCTATTTTTAGAGTTGTTCATTTTCTCATAAGTATTTTGTCTGCACTTATGATAGGTAAAAAATAATGCTTTGTTTATAGCCACACTGTTCAAACAGTAAGGCTTGCCACAGAGCAATGCCTTTCTATTTAATTATGCTGTTTCCATTAAAATAAAATCATTTATTAAAACAATTAATCATCAATAAATAGAGAACAGTATTTATATAAGACGCACAAAGCAATGCGTATTTTGCAGCAGTGGTTGTCAAACTGCTCCCAGGAATCCTGGGCCCTCAGAGGCCTATCAGGAGCTGCTGAACTGGGGTCTGTGGGGCGTTGGACACCAAACTCACCCTCTCTCCCCAGCTTTAATCGGATCAGTTCCAGTTAACACAGCTCATAGTGTGGGTCCTGTGTGATGTTTTATTATAATAAAAATCTTTCCCAGTGCTTTGTCATTAGTGCTGTTCACCAACTATCCTGGTTCTTGACTCTTTCAGGCATGTGGTAGAGCTGTAATTCCTGATTCTCGAATGGTGAGAGGAGCCATGAGCCCTCTCCACCCTCCAGTAGTGGGTGGAGCCATGAGCCCTGTGCCTTTCCAATGGTGGGTGGACCCATGAGCTCCGTACCTTTCCAGTGATGGGTGGAGCCATGAGCCCTGTACCCTCCAATGGTGGGTGGAGCCATGAGCCACGTGCCTCTCTATTGGTGGGTGGAGCCAATGAGCATGTCTTTATGGTTTTGGGCATTTAATGACTGTGTAAAACCCTCCAGATCACTCTTATCTCTCTCTTTTCTGCTTTGCCACGCTCACTGTCAATGTTTCAGGTGGCAGTCACTTTATCAACCTGGGTCTTAGGATGAGGTTGGCAAGGAAGACACACTCAGACCACTCTAGATATAATCAGCTTGAGTTAGAAACAATCCTTTGTTGTTTTACATTCCTGCGATTGGAGTTGATCTGCCACTGCGGTGTCACTCAGTCTATTCTGACTAATATGCATAGCTTTTTAAGTGTGAAAACCACCATTTTGGAGATATATGAATGTTTATGTAGATTCAAGTGCCTCTTCCTTACTCTTTGACTCTTAAGCATTGCTTAACCCCCTCTCCTTTTCTATGGTCTTAGGTAGGCCCAGAACTTACCTTCTCTCCCTCTGAGATGCTTACCTTCCATGCTTGACTGGGACTCCAGAAATTTCGGGAACTTCACCAGATAGTAAATATCTGTAGCTTTTCTGCTGCTGCATATTTTAACTTCTTTTTTCAGGAAAGGTATCTCTTGATTGCCACAGATTTTCTCATTTCAGCAAGGACTGCTGAGTAATCCTTCTCTCTAACACCTTACTGCCACTTTGACTGTTTACTTGAGGAAAACAATTACATTTACATTTCTTCACCCACCTCACTGATGAGCCAGAGTAGGGAGAGAGACAGTGACAAAAAAGGGAGGAAGAACAAGGAGGAGAAGAAGCAGAAGAGAGGCAAGAACTGCCAGGGGAGGGGTGGGCACATAGCATCAATAAGAGTACCTGATCTCAAACCAGGTGAAGTAGGGACCAAAGAGAGGCCCAAACTTTACCTGTACAATGACCATTTGTATACCTAAATCTGAATTGTACCCCATATCTTTAAAAATTTTTTTTTTTAATTTATAAAAAGAGACAAGAAATATTACTTGGCAGCTGGGTTATGCTGCTGGCCTTTTGTTCTAAGCATGGACTTCTAAGTTAGTGTTTATCAAAGTGGTTTTCTTACATCAAAATCATGTGACAGGCTTGTTAAAAATGTAGGTTACTATTCAGCATTCACAGCAAATATCCAGTGAATATTTAGGTGATTTCCGTATATACTAAAGTTTGACAAACACTGCTATAAATCATTCTAACTTCCTTCTTTGATCATGTAGCATCAAAAACATTCTTTCTCTCTGTAGTATTGGGTGCTACCATTTTCCAGCCTAGTCTCAGTATCGAAATTACTTTCTGTATTAAAAAAAGTCACTTAACCCTCAGCCTGTTTCAGAACTTACCTTTTCTAATACATAAACAAAGAATGTTAATATTTTGAAATAGAAAATAAAATATATTTGCATTTTGTGCTTGAATGCATTAGAGCCTTTAAACTGTTACATTCTTAATTTGAAGACAAAAAAGATATAACCTCAGTAATTTTTCATGATGAAGCCAAGTAAGGATGAGGGACCCAGTCCTGGGTCCCAGGATTGTCAAAACAACAACAACAACAACAAGGCAATGATAATTGACGATGGCTATCAATTATGTGTTCAAAATTGGACATGCATTATCTCATGTAATCCTCAGAACTGCCCTTTGAAGGAGGAGTTATTGTTCTTCTTTTACGTGTAAAAGATCTAAGCTCAGAGGAGTAAAATAACTTGCCCAAAGCCACACAGCTGGTAAGTTGCAGAGCTTGATTTATCCTCCAAGGTGATTGGCCTTCAAAATCCGTGTTCAGGCAGAATGGGAACAATGTCCTGGAGGTTTTCTTCACCTTGACCAAATCACACTTACAAGACTGGCCACAGGTCATAGCCTGAAAAATATGGAAAGACTGTACTGTGGACCAGCATCTCCCTGGAAGAGGATTTGCCTGGTCTGGGGAAAAAAGCCACTTCCAATATGGCTGTTATTTCATTTGGTTAAAGTAGGTCAGAGGAACCGGGCAGAGTGATAGGTGACTCCTTATCAGGAGTTGTGTTTGAGGAAATTAAAGCAAGATGAAAAGAACATGATGAAGCCACAGTGTTTCTGTCACCTGGGTAATATCAGGGCTCTGGAGGCAGGGGCATTTAGTTTCTGTATGAGATGTTATCAGGACAGGTCAGCTGACAGAGACCCTCTTAGAAATAACTGCCTACATGGAAAAAATTCTATATGCAGCTGCATTTCTAATTCTATTCCTGCAGGAGCAGGTTGAGAAGAAAATGAGCTAAGAGGGCACATTCTCTTGTTTATCATCGTTATCAGCGGAAGGTGCACATTGAAGTTCTTCTCCCTCCTTCCTCTGGAAAGTTCCCCGGACTTCTGCGCTGGAAGTGCTGGCTCTACATACCCTCATAACCAACCTCACACATAAGTTCTGATAATGCAGATGACCCTCAAACGGCATGCAAGCCCATTTAAATGAAAATTATTTTCAATAGAAGTTGCACTGAACCAGGTAAAGATCCAACAAGGAAGGAGAACTACAGGACAATATGTATATTTTTAAAAGTTGCACTGAGGTTTCCTTCCTCTCCTTCCTCCCTTCCACCCCCGCCATCTCTATGCTTTGGCCATACCTGAGACAGGAAGACCAACTCCCCCTTCCTCCTCGCTCTTGGCCTACTCAACGTGAAGATGACCAGGAAGAAGACTTTTATGATAACAACTTTCACTTAGTGAAGAGTAAATATAGTTTCTCTTCCTTGTGATTTTCTTAATGTTTTATTTTCTCTAGCTTACTTTACTGTACAATAATACAATATGTAATGCACATAACATAAAAATATATGCTAATTGACTGTTTATGTTATTGGTAAGGCTTCCGGGCCACAGTAGACTATAGTAACTAGGTTTTTGGGGAGTCGAAAGTTATACCCTGGATTTTCACTTGCATGGGGTGAGGGTCAGCACCCCAATCCCAGTGTTGCTCAAGTGTCAACTGTATTTCTTTATCTGGACATAAAGTCCCCTTCTATCTCTATATCCTCTTCAGCAATTGTATGCTGTGGGCCATAATAAATGCTTATTAATAATCTATTTCTCTGTTGTGAGTTCTCTATACTTATGATGAATCATTATTGGAGGAGAAATGATCTGCAATATTATGTGTCAACTTTTTAATAAAAACTGCTATATTGAGTGTCTGCAAAGAGCTATTCCAGCATAAGTTATTAGGATACCATAGCGTTAATTTTTAAGAGTTGATATATACTTATGTCGAGTGCTTTAAGAGTACCTGAGCTCCTGGAGCAGGATGAATTGTAACTTAGATGGCTCACTACTTGGCATGCAGGGGGGCTTCTCCATTAGTTTCAAAAGCTTCTCATGGTGTGGTTGCTTTGCTGATTGAGTCATGTAGATCACTCAAATTCTTTGTGATGGTTTACACTTTAATCGTTCTCTCACGGTAATATAATGGTAATTGGTGTCGTTTAATCTACTGTGCTGTTTAATGCCCTGAGACTTCTGGGGATTTCACACAACCCATCAAACATTAACCTATACTATTTATTTACTCCATGAAAGAAAAGTCTCCCTTTTCCTCGGGCATCCCAGCTTTGAAAGAAGGGAGCTGAGGTAGAATTCATCCTATTAGATATGTCCCAATCCGGAGAGAGGTTTCATGTATCTAAATTCTTCTGAGCTTCTTGGCCTTCTCAGTTTTCCCAAGGAGTTCTTTAAGTCACTGAGTTAATTCACTCACGGACTTTCCCTTCCCATGGTGATTCTTAATTTTCCCTCATTTCAGACTCTAGTGTTCAGGGGCTGAAACACAGAGATGAGACACAGAGAGAGCCAAGCACTGAGGTGAGGGAGTGTTCTTCCCTAAATTAGGCACCCCTGAGATCCCCTCTGGGTGCACAGATGATTTAAAAACCCAATTCTTAGAATTTCCCCCAAAACCAACATAGAGAGAGGGCATGGATAAAGGACTGAAAGTCTCCTCGGCTCTGATCTGTTTCTAAGCATGTTATCCTTGAACTCGGTCAGCCTCCCCAAGTCCCCGCCACTCCTGCAGTACAAAATGTCAGAGCAGCATCTCATGAAAACCAATACTGTATGGTATCACCCTCCCGTGGAAATAAATGACCCTAGCAGAATGGGGGAATAAACTCGACAAGAACATAAATAACCATTATGGGCATCTCTGCATGACTGCAAGGTATTGGATCCAGAATCTGACAAAACATTAGGAAGATTTGTAAGTGGTTGAGGCTGTAGAGGTGGGAATCAGCAAACCACATATCCCCAGATTTTCAAATTTATTTTATTTTTACCAAAATGGTGTACTTAACCTTGATCTTTGCTATCTTGAATGGAAAAGAAACAAGATCCCAGCGGGTGCCCACACTACCCAGGTGTAGGTAGGATGCTGTGGGGTGCAGTGGATCCAGGTCCTGCAAGGAAAGGACTCCTTTTGAGTGTGGACGTGGTTGGGGGAGGGATAGGGTCAGAAGGGTAGATGCTTCAGCAGGCCTGGCTCTCAGCTTCCTGCACAGAACTTCAAGGACAAGAAAAATCAAACTGGAAAACCAATAACCTTAGAAGTGGCCATGGGACAGGGCAAAGGCCAGCTCTCTCTGTCAATGGCAGAGTGTTTCTCACATCGGTCAATCCCACCCCTTCCTCTTCTTGTGCTCCATTCCTTCTCTTCTCTCTTTCCCTGACCATGAACATCAAGCAAAGCTAGCCAATTTCCATCGTGCTTGCTCCCATTTTTCCTCCCTATAGCCAAGGCAGAGACTGCTAGTGGACCGTGGTGGCTCTCTTTCCCCCAAATCCACATGCAGTCTCAGCACATTTCTTCACATGCATTTCAGCAACTTCTGACCCTCAACAGAAACTGGATTCTAGGTCAGAACTCATCATCCACTCTGAGTAAATCTCCCACAGAGACCGTGCTTCCTAGCCACAGTTTAACTCCAACTCACCTGACATAGTAGATGCTAACAAAATTCCACCAGAAACTTACGAAATCATCTGGGAGGTGGGAAGGCAAGATTCTAAGATAGGTTTGAATTCTTGATGTATTTATCTGTCCAGTTCTCTGTCCCATTTACTAACAAAAGCAATAGATAACTAGCTATATTTGGAAAATAAACCACCCACCCAAGTGTATGTTAACACTGTAAGAAACAACAGTATAAGGTTTTTAGAAATGGCCTAAGAGATTAGTTAATGTCAACTAGAATAGCACTGTGAATAATGTTTTACTATAATACTCATCACAAAAAAGTTGAAAAGTAGACAAAAGTAGGTTTAAAAAAACAGAAATTATAATATAGGTCCACCCCAAATAAATACTATAATGATCTTTATTATTTAACATGTCATCTTTTTAATAAATACATAAATATACCTTTAAAGTTATTTCCCTCCCTCCTTCCCTCCCTTCCTTCCTTCCTTCCTTTCTTCTCTTTCCTTCCTTCTTTCCATTTCTTTTCTTTTTCTCTCCATTTAGGCAAAATGAAGATCATGCTATGCATAGTTTTGTAACTCACATTTTTTTCACTTGAAAAAACTACATACTGAGTATCTTTCCAGATAAATGTCTACAATTTAGTGCTCAGGAATGAATTTTTAGTTTTCCATCAGAATGCAATTTTCTCTTTGGGGGTCAAATGCTGGATAGTAACAAACGAACATCTTTCAGAAAACACTTTTTCATAAGGCATTTAGAAAAGAACCATCACATTTTCTGCTTCCCACTTTCCCCAGTCCCCAAATAATGAAGTTAAAAATTTCTGCTATCTTTGAGATGACATTTAATATCAATAATTCTATTGGAAGAAAGTCTGTGACTATGTAAAAAAGGGAGACGTTCAAGCTGTTCTGTGAAGGAAATGAACATTTGTTTTTCCATGGGCCTTTTCTAAATCGGAAAGATCCGCAAACAGGAAGGCAGAGAACAGTATTCTTTCCTCACAGGGAGCAGCAACAACTTGGGACTCACCACCTCTCAGGATGGAGGTCGGCTCTTGATTTTAAAAAGACCACTCCTAACCACTCCAGGAGGGCTGAAATGGTACTACCCAGAAACCACATCAAAACAGACCCAGAGCTCTCAGCAGCAGATTTGATGTGACTTTACCCAGAATCAACCTCCCTTGCAGGTGACATGAACAGTCAGATCTAAAAATCTTATCACTGCTTCACTAAGCCAGGAAAGAAGAAATCTGTAACTGGAGGATTTTTATGGAGAAGATGCTTCAAAGGAACTGGAACTAATGAATAGGATGATTCCATTCTATGCCATTAAGCACGTCACCAAAGTCCCTGGACAGAGAACACCAGGAGTAGGAACCATACCCAGCACGCCCTTTTGCCTGGTGATTTCTTCTTTGAGGCCTCACCAGAGTGCAGACAGAGGGCTAGGAGTACTCTTAATTCTTTGCTTGAGCTGCTTGGTTGATTATACAAAGACACTGCAGTTCACATATGCTCTTGCCCACAGGGAGAGCCATACCTAACTAACCCAGCCCCCAAAGCAGCTGCCTGCTCAGGTGATTTCCAAGGAAAGAGATTGTTCAAAGACCCCTGGAAATCTTTCCAGTGGCTCATCCCTAGAGTAGGTCGTAGCCCTAACCTTGGCTGCTGAGAAACAGTCTCTGGCTTTGTCTTCAGTGGAAGAGAGGGCCACCCTGGCAAAACTCTCCCTTTGTACCCTTGACTCAAGCTCTCTTGTCTTGGCAAGGGATTGTTGAATTACTGGCAACAGAAACCTACTCAAGCTAGCTGAAGAAAAGAAATAAAAAGTATTAAGACGCAGGGTTATCTCACAGAATCCAAGGGCAGAAATGTAGCTAAGACTCACAGGGCTCTGGAATTTGCAACTTGTAAGTTAGGAATGCGTTTGATGTGAGTAAACAAAGCAAATACATCAACAACAACAACAAAACAGTGACCAAAAAAAAAAAAAAACCATACAACTAATAATATTGACTTAAACAACCAAAAAGATTACTTTTCTCATAAAATAACTTCAAAGTAAGCAGTCATTCATGCCACTAGGAATCCTGAGATAGACTTTTGTCATCATGGTTGCCAGGTGGCTGCTGCCCATCCACGCACGGCATCTGTGTTCTGGTCTGGAAGAAGGGGGGATGGGCAAAGGGTTTAGAGTAAAAAAGAATGTTGGAGACATCTGACCTTTTGGAAAGCTCTCCCAGATTCTCCACCCAATGACTTCTCATTGGCCAGAATTTAGCCACATGGTCACCCACAGCTGAAAGATGTAGAAGAGATTTTTTTTCTTAAAGTAGACAAATCGCTACCTGGAGTTCAATCTATTTCTTCTGGTAAAGAAGAAAGGGGAAGGGATGTTGGGTAGCAGTTATCTCCTGCAGCATAAGAAATAACCCCCAAACCTAGTGGTTTGGGACAACAGTTTCTTTTCTTTTTTTTTTCAATAATCAATTTTTTAATTATGATGTTGTGGGGTACAGTTAAGGGTTAGGTATACAAATACGTTTCATTCAGGCACCCTATTGATTAGAGGTGCTTCCCCATCCCCAGACAGATATTTGCTCGTTAATCCCATCTCCCTCCCCCCCATAGTTTCCCACTATTGTCAGTCATTTTCTTATAGTGTTAGTTTGGATGTTCAAGGTCCATTATGTGAGTGAAAACATGTGATACTCAGACCTTTGTTTTGGTGAGAGGTCACTCAGTATTATAGACTCTAGTTCCATCCAGATTGCTGCAAAATTCATGATTTTGTTCTTTTTTATGGCTGTGTAGTATTCCATTGTATATATGTACCACATTTTTCTAATCCGATCCTCTTTTGATGGGCAGCATGGTTGCTTCCAGGTTCTTGCTATTGTGAACAATGCTGCAATAAACATACGTGTGCAGGTGTCTTTTTTGTAGAGTGATTTGTGTTCTTCCGGATATATTCTCAGTAGGGGGATTGTGGGGTCGTATGGGAGGTAGATATTTAGAGCTTTTAGGAATCGCCACACTGCTTTCCACAGAAGCTACACTAGTTTACACTCCCACCAACAGTGTAGAAGTGTTCCCTTTTCTCCACACCCTCTCCAGCAGCTGCTATTTTTTGAGTTGTTGATAATTGCCATTCTGACTGGAGTTAGGTGGTATCTCAGTGTGGTTTTGATTTGCATCTCCCTGATGATTAGTGAAGTTGAACATTTCTTCATATGTCTGTTGGCTGCTTGGATGTCTTCCTTTGTGAAGTGTCTGTTCATGTCTTTTGCCCATTTTATAATGGGGTTGTTTGTTTTTTTCTTTTCTCATAATTTTGTGGGTCAGGAGCTAGGGCAGGGCTTAGGATGGATGGTTCATCTCTGTTCTACACATCCAGGGTTTTGGCTGGAATGGCTTAAACATCTTAGGCAGGCGGGTGTGGCTGGATCTCTCTTCTTTCAGGTGTCAGCAGGTATGTCTAGACTGGTACCGGAGGATCCAGGATAGCTTCATTTGTGTGTCTATGGCTTGATGTTGGCTGTGAGCTGGGACCCTCTAGTTCTCTTCTATATAAACTCTCTCTTGCTGCAGTTGAGTCTTTGTGGTTCAGGAACTTAGCCCAAGCATCTTACCCAGCAACAGACTTTTAAATGAGTGAAAACTGAAGCTGCAAGACCTCTTAAGGCCTGTCTCAGAAGTCACACAGCATCACTCTCAACATGTTCTCTTTGTCAAAGCAAATCATAAGACAAGCAGAATTCAAGGGCAGGTAAATGGATGCCACCTCCTCATGGAGAGAGCAGCATTCACATACTAGGATGGGAGGAATTGATGGTGGGCATCTTTTTTTTTTTTAGTTGGAGTCTCACTCTGTTATCCAGGCTGGAGGGCAGTGGCATGCTCCCAGTCACCGAAGTCTCGACCTGCTGAGATCAGGTCATCCTTCCGCCTCAGCCTTCCAAGTAGCAGGAACTACAGGCATGCGCCACGACGCCCAGCTAATTTTTTGATTTATTGTAGAGATGAGGTCTTGCCAATTTGCCCAGGCTGGTCTTGAATCCACAGGCTCAGGCAATCCTCTCACCTCGGCCTCCCAAAGTGCTGGAATTATAGGCATGAGCCACCATGCCCAGCCTGGTAGCCATCTTTGTATCGAATCTTCTTACACAGACACAGAGGTCACTCTCTCTTTCTCTCTGTCCACATGACACTTTGCCTCTGTTTTTCTCTACAAGTTTGTTCTTTCCTTCCCAACTTTCTCTTTTTCTCTGGTTACCTAACTCAAACATAACTTCCCTAGAAAAGTGCCATCGGTCCTGGAATCTCCTTATGTCTTTGTCTGTTAGGTTAGGTAGCTTAAAAATAACAGAAATGAGCCGGGCTTGGTGGCTCAGCCTGTAATCCTGCGCCTTTGGGAGGCTGAGGTGAGTGGATTGCCTGAGCCCACGTGTTCGAGACCTGCCTGGGCAGCGAGACCTCATCTCTACAATAAATCAAAAAATCAGCTGGATGTGGTAGCGCATGCCTGTAATTCTGGCTACTTGGAAGGCTGAGGCAGAAGGATTGCTGGAGCCTGGGAGGTGAGGCTGCGGTGGCCGGAAGCGGCCACTGCACTCCAGTCTGGGCGACCAAGTGAGACTCCAACTCAAAAAAAAAAAAAAATAACAGAAATGTATTGTGCTCACAGTTCTGGAGGCTGAGAAGTCCAAGATCAAGACACTGGTAAATTCGGTGTCTGGTGAGGGCGTGTTTCCTGGTTCATAGATGGTCATTTTCTCCTGGACTCCTCATATGGTAGAAGGAACAATGGAACTCTCTGGGGCCTCTTCAATGAGGGCATTGTTCCCATTCATGAGGGCTCCAACCTCATGAACTAATCACCTCCCAAAGGTCACACCTCCTAATACCATCACCTTAGAGGGTAGGATTTCAAAATATAAATTTGGGTGGGAAGTACAAACAGTAAGACCATGGCACCTTACATTTATGAGTTCTGAATCTATAGCCAAGTAATGAATTGCTAAATCCCTATTCTTCAAAGAAGTGGTGTAGCGGCAGGTAAAAAATCACTAGGCAACCTTCTTCTCTAGACCAGCAATCTCAATGCCTTTAGGTATTTCATGAACATTTTTCTACAGCTCACTTGGGAACTAACCTTCAAGAAAAAGGCATTACCTTATAGTAGGTATTCGACAGTGCGTGCAGTTGTGGATGATGTTGAATAGGGGCATAAAACCATTTGGAGAGCTTTTAAGAAGTAGTAGTAGAAAACGTAGTTTATATTTTTATTTTTAAAGCCCTAAATCAAAAGAAAAACCAATTTCCATCAGAGTCCATTGTTATCTGACGGGTGAGAGGGATGATGTTTTATCTTGATGCCTCTTTCTTGCTCTACAAACACAGACACACACACACACACACACATACATACACACACACACACCTTGCTCCATTATCAGGTAAAACCACTGTTTCCTTAAACAGCAAAGAGATAGCCATCAAAGAAGTTATTCACCCTGCCCAAGTGAGGAGGGCTGCATGTGGAAATCCAGTGCCTTCTGAATTCTACACAAATGTCCTCCTGGTCCAAGAACAGGCGGCAGAGATGGAGGTGCCTCCCTATGTTTAGAAACAACTGATTGGGCCGAGCTCGGTGGCTCAGCCTGTAATTCCAGCACTTTGGGAGACAGAGGCGAGTGGATTGCCTGAGCCTGCATGTTCGAGACCAGCCTGGGCAACTTGGTGAGACCTCATCTCTACAATAAATCAAAAATTAGTCGGGCGTGGTAGCACGTGCCTATAGTTCTGGCTACTTGGAAGGCTGAAGGCTGAGGCAGAAGGATCGCCGGAACTCAGCAGGTCGATGCTGGGATGGCTGTGAGCATGCCACTACAATCCAGCCTGGGCGACGGAGTGAGACTCCAACACACAGACACACACACACACACACACAGAAGTAAGAATTCTTAATCTGAAGTTCAAGGAGTGTATGAACCCCCGAATGTATATACAAATCTTAGCAGAAATGAACTCACTCATTTTTCTGCATCTAGTATCTGTAGCTTTTATTAGATTCCCCAAGGGTCTAGAAAAACCCCCTTTCCCTCCCCCTACAACCACCAAAAGCCAAGACCTACTGAGAATGAACACATACCCCTTAGGTGTTTGTGATGACTGAATGATACATGAGATTTATTGAGGTCACTTTTTAAAATAAGGGTCTGCTTGTGCTGGGATGCTTTCCTCTGGCATGTGAGAGACAGATATAAAAACAGTCATCATCCAAAAAGGGCAGTGCAAAGGGAACTAGAGCCCAGTGGAAGCATGAGACCAGGACTGATGGCTGCAGATTCTTTTGCTGTTGAAACTGAGGTGGGAGAGGTGCAGCCTTTGAAGTTTGGTAATCACAGCAAAGCTTGTCTGCTTTCCTGCTTCCCTGAGGAAGGACTGAGGGATTTCCACTACCAGCCCTCAAGCCCTGCCTTACCCAAGATGCATCCAGACTTAGCCAGCTAGTGTCTAAGCAGGACCTAGCCTCTAACTGGGAGGTTGGGCCCTCCCTGTGTCCCAACAACTCCACTTTCTTCTTTTCCAAGGGGATAAATACCCTGATACTAGCAAAGGGTACCTCCCATGCTAGTAGTCACAGGCTGCCTCTTTCTACAAAATCCTTCTGCTTGAAGCACTCTCCCTGCTCTTCTCAGATCTCAGTTTCTCGGCGAGAGGTTTGAGTCCTTTGCCCTCCTTTGTTAATGCTTCTGCTGCTCCATGTTTCACAGTGGAAGTTGGATGAGATTTACTAAGCGAAGCCAGAGAACACCCAAGAAACAAACTACTAGGAGAAATGCACCCAGGAAGTGAAGATGACAAGAGGGAAACTCCTCCCAATAGAATTCTCTTTCCTCCTCTAAGTATCTGCTCCTCTGTCCCTCTAGCTAAGGCTGATCCTCAAGAACTCATTTCTTTGGGGTAAATAGCAAGGGGGACATCAATTTCCTGGCAACAGTGGCAGCCTCGACAGTTGCCGTCCTTCATTCAAATACGTGGATGCTTTACCTAAATTGCACATTCCTCATTCAGCACACCTTGAAAGCCAGTGCTGTCACTTAGTCATGGTCTCGGAGCAGAGCGCCTGTGCAAGCTGGGGATGGCACCAAGCAGCCCTATGGAGGAGTGTCAAAGCAGAGAGGAGAGAAGTCCACTTCAGAAACTGCTTTTAAACCCTGATTGTGAGGAACAAATTTAGAAACCCACCTGACACTATTGGAGAGAGTTATTTTCAAAAAAATTAATTTAATTTTATTTTAGATTCAAGGGGGTACATATGATGATTTGTTACATAGGCATGTTGTGTGATGGTGAGACTTGGGTTTTTATGGAGCCACCCTTTGGGTGGTGACATGGTGTACCCAATGGATGATTTTTCAACCCTTATCCCACCTCCTCACTTCAGTAGTTCCCAGTGTCTGTTGTTCCCATTCTTGTACCCGTGTGTGCCCAGCATTTAGCTCTTGCTTAGGAGTGAGAACAAGCTGTATTCAGTTTTCTGTTTCTGTGATAATTCACTTAGAATGATGGTCTCCAGCTGCATCCATGTTGGATGACTTTGTTCTTTTTTTATGACTGCATGGTATTCCGTCTTTATACCATGGAATCTCTTTATCCAGCCCACTGTTGATGAACAACTGGATTGGTTCCACGTTTTCGCTATTGTGAATAGTACTGTTATAAACACCTGTGTATAGGCATCTTTTTGGTAGAGTTATGTATACCCTTTAAATATATACCCAGTATTGGGGTTGCCAGGTCAAATGGTAGATCTAATTTAGTTCTTTGAGACATCTCCAAACTGCTTTCCACAAGGGATGAACTAGCTTACATTCCCAGCAATTGTGTATGCGTGTTCCCTCTTCTCCACAGACTCATCAACAGCTGTTGTTTTATGACTTATTTTCTTAAAAGATACATTAGAAGAGTCTTTATTGTTTCCTATGGGAAGGGATTAAAAGCTTCCCACATCCTCATCCATAGGGTGAGACTTTACCTCTGCCCTAGAGTTTTCAGCCATCTGTTGCTGCTTCTTAGCTGTCAAGGTGTCTGAAGGAAGTCCCAGGTAGTCCCCTGCCCCTTTGAGGCCCCATCTGACTCAATGAGCACAAATATTTCTATGGCACCTTCACATACCTTCTTATAGATAATTCTTCCAGCAGCCCCATGCAGTAGGTATTAAGAGTTCCATTCTTCAGATGCAGAAACTGAGGCTCAGAGAGGTTAGTATACCTGCCCAAGGTCACACAACTAGAAAGGGGCAGCACCTGGCTTTTTTTTTTTTAGGTCTTCCAAAGTGAGTCCTGTGTCTAGTTCACTGGACTCAAAGCAGTTATACTCTTAAGCACCCAAACCTGGGATCTAGCCCTTTCTGATAAGACTTAAGGTGCTGAGTCCCAGGGTGGAGAGTTTCATTCCTCACTCTTTTCCTTTGGCCTTGGCTGATGCCCTGTATTCTTCAGTCTGTTGACCCGAGAGGAAACAGACAGTGATGAGAGTATTCTGAGACTTAATTAACTAATGTTTTTAGCATTCAGCTGCCTTGGGCAAAGGGTTCTGAGCTATAATATTCTCAGAAAATTCTATGGCCAGAAAATCTAGCTTTTTGATTGCAAAATCCCTTTATTAAAAGGGTGTGGGGCCGAGAAAAGGAGCAAGTCTCATGTGCATCCAGGCAGGGAAGAGGGCTGGGTACCACAAAGCAGAAAGCCAGCTGCTGGCGGCAACCTCTGCAAGCTCTCAGGAGCCAATGAGCAAGGAGTGACTCAGATCAACCCTCACACTTGCTCACTCTGGAGGAGAAGTGGCTCTTCAGGTGTCATGTGACCGATGGGTGACCTTGGTCAGGACTGGCTTGTTTCCTCATTGTGCAACAACATCTCAGTGAGGGGGGCGCATCGCCCCCTGAGATCTGATGTCTCAGCCTTCATGATAAACAAGGCTAAATGAATTAGCAGGGACAATAATTAATTGAATTTTATAGAGAGATTGTTTTTGCTTATCTTGTCTTTGCTAGTTAAACCCAGACAATTCTGGAGTTGTCGTGGGCTTTTTTTCCCCCTCCCTTTCTTTTACAAATCTCCCACAGTACTCACCTGGGAGATACCCAGGCAGGAGCTTGTGCTGCAGGTCACATCCCGAGGCTCGCCATCTCAAGGCCTCCTCAGAGACTCCTTTTTATTTGCCTTCGAAGCCTGGGGATTACCTTGATACGCTGGCCACGAGGCTTAACATCGTTTCCAAATGGAATCATAATCCAGTCTCACTGATTAGAAAAAGAGGGGGAGGGGAAGAGTTGGGGGTCACCAGGATCAGGTCAGTAAATCCTGCACATGTTACAGGGCCACCCTAGAGTGCCTAAAATGCCACCTGCACTCTCAGCCTGGGAAAAACCTTCCTTTCAGAGGGGAAAAGAACAGGAGGCGGCAGCCTCCATGTGGAGTTTGGGGCTCTTTCCCTAAGGCCGAACTCTCATATGAAGAGGATGAACTGATGAGGTTGAACACAGCCATGTTTACGATTTCTTCCTTTTTATAACAGCCCAACATTCTCGTCTCAGCGCTCAGAGGTCCTGTGATACACTCGTGGGCTGTTGTCATCAATGTACTGGATGATCCTGTCCCAACCGCACAGGCCACAAATCACTCTGTGAGACGCTGTCTGAGAGGCTGTCCAAGGAGTCTGGTTTCCTCAGCTTGGGGGAGGGCCAGGGGAGGGGGGGATGTGGAGCTCGGATAAGGACTCCTCTCACTTAGTCACTCAAAGTGGTGGATGACTCCAAAAGTTGAAGTGGGGAGAGAGAAAGGGAGAAGCAGAGACAGAGAGGCAGAGAGAGGGGAGAGACAGTGAGAGAGACAGACAGACAGAGAAAGAGACAGAGGGAGAGGGAGAGAGATGGGGTAGATACAGAGAGAGACAGAAAGAGAGAGCAAGACAGAGAGAAAGAGACAGAGAGAGAGGGAGAGACAGAGAGAGACAGAGAGGGCGGGGGAGGAAACAGCAGAAATGCTTGCAGAGTGTTCCTGTCCTGATTAGGGCCCTGGTACCTTCCTTCTCTGCAGGGTCACAGGAGTGACTGGAAGTGGAAACTTGATCAGCAGCCCACTATTGGAAGAGAAGGAACTAGAAAATAGGGCTGAGGCAAGAGAGATGAGAAATCAGGACTGTGGTTTCCTCTTTAGAGAAAACCAGCCCAGTGACCACTTGTGATTGCTTTAATGATCTGAGTGAGTTGGCTAGGACCACCCAACCTGCCTTTCCTGAGGATCAAATTCAGGTCCTAGGGATTTCCAGGGGAAGGAGTGGGAATCTTATTGGTGTATCTCACCACAAGTACCTTTTTCCTTCTCTTTATCAAATAGAGTCAACTCGGGCTTAAGAGTGTTTATGGAAGGATTTTTTTTCTCTCTCCCCTCCACCCACCCACTCCCAACTTGTTCTTTGCAGTGAGGGAGGATTTTCTGCTGACGAGTTCTGTGGACTCCACCACAGTTTTCTGACTGCAGCACATTTGGTGTGTGACAAGTCAAAGCAAGTTGAAGTCCTGGGAACTCCAGCTTGGAATTCTGGACCTGAGTTCGTCAGGGGTGTCCAAGGTTGGAGGTATGAGGGCTGAACTGTTTGGGAACTGCACCTGGCCTCCCAAGCAGAGTCTGGGGAGTGCTGCCCTGACTATATTTTTGTCACTGACTCAGCATAAACGAGGAGACACAGGGTTGTCTCTGGGTCTCCATTTTCTTACCATCAGAAATGACTGCTAAATCCTGGCCAGTCGCCCTCATGAAGTCATTCTAGATTGGTTTTGTAAAGCTGGCAGGTGGGGTTAGGCCATGCCACCCAGCAGAGCTGCAAGAGAACACTTGCTAGAAACACTAAAGTTAGTTAGGAATATGGGTCAGCCCTGATTCGTAGAGCACAACGAGTCAGCAGAGCTAGGGTCCAGGGTGTCCTGAAATTTGTCACGCCCAAGAGGTGGAGGCAGACGCAGCCGGATCTCATGGGCCTGGATGGCCAAGCACAGCTTCCTCATAGTGAGGGCTTTCTGTGCAACAGACGGTGTTCCATTCAATCCTCTCAATGGCCCTGTGACATAAGGCCTTCTCTCCACTTTGCAGACAAGGTCGCCTTGAAGCACACTGAGGTTAAGTCTCTTTCCTGTAACTATACTCTTAGGAATGGACAGAACCAGCGTTTGCATCTAGGCCATCCACTTTTAGAACCTGAGAGTTGTAGGAAAAAAAACTCTATGGAAGAGTGAAGTGGGGCTGATCACTGTCAAAACACCATGAGACGTAGGCACGTCCCTTCATTGCTCTGGGCTGCTGGCCCTTCACCTGTACAATGAGGGTTTTGCAAAGGACCCTTCTGTCTCTAAAATTCTAGATAGTAGTAGTTTAGTGTGCTTGGGAGTGAGGTCTCCCTGTAGAGCAGCTAGACAGTCAACCAAAATTTAAGAACAAAGAAAACCCAGATATTATCATAACAATAGACACAAGCACAATTGCCACCACAATGGCCCAAACTTGTTGACACTTGCTAGGTGCCAGGTACTAAGCTTTTTGCTGGCATTGTTTCATTTAATCTTCACAGTAGGTCTAGGGGGTAGGTACCATCGCTGTCCCTGCTTTACAGATGAAGCAACTAAGACACAGAAAGTTTAAGTTACTTCACTCGAGGTCACGTGCTCATCAGTGCTGGAGGCTGAGGCATTCCACCCTGCTCTCTCTACCCACCAGCCATGTTCGCTTCTCCTTACAGCTGATGCCACAGCATACCCAAGAGATCTAGAGAAGACAACGTGTGGAGTTAACAGAAAAACAACCTTTCCAAATGCGACCTCTACCAGCAATTGGTGGTAGACATTTGGCTTCTGGAGACTTCCTTTCAGGCCACCTGGGGGCTGAAGGTGGGTTCTGAGAATGACGGGGTAGCCTCAAGGAGACTGGAACCCACACAGGTCAGTGTCAATAGGTGGGCTTTCATCTGGCTTCTCCCTTTGGTCACCTTGGGAAAGCAAATGTTGGAAACTCATATCAGAGGACTTTGCTCTTCACTTTCTTCCCTTTTGATTATGTATTGAACTAAAATGTCAGCAGAGAGGTGAAAAATGAATAAGCCTTGTATCGATGGCTAATTGTGGTCAACATTTTCCAGGCAAAATTCAATTACAGACTAGAAAAGTAATATAGGTCCCAGGCAGTCAAGAGAGGAAGAGAAAACATTGATTCCTGAGAGCTGGAAAGAGGTGGGGAAGAGAGTGGGTGTAGGACAGTAAAAATGTATCCTGTTAGTCATAAGATTGCCCCTGGAGCCATATGGAAGAGGATGAAGCATACATCTATCTGCATTGGGCAAGGCAGGCTGTTTGCTGTGATAAAAGATCTCAAAGCTTAGCAGTTTAACTCCCCTCCTCACAAAGTTTACTTTTCTCTAATTTCACTGATATCACAAGGCCAATGTGGATTGGAAGCTAGGGAAGGAGAATGTAGTGGTCTCTGTTCCATGTAGTCATTTAGGGACCCAGGCTCAACTCCTTCCACTCATGTCACTGGCACTTCCTTCAAGACTGGGAGTTTTCTACTGTATTCTCTGTATCCTGAATATGAGGAACAAGTGATCACATGGAAAAGGCAACCCTATTATCACCTGCTGGATAATAGGTCACACCTTCTTATATTCCATGGTGGGCCTGTCAACATGCAAGGAGACTGTGAGTTGGCCTAGTAATTCTTCCAGAAAGATGAGGACTGGGGTTGGTGAGCCCATGACATTGTTTTTGTCTCATCCTAGGTTTCCCAAAAATTGACCCCCAAGACCTCAAATACTAACTGAATCTATTGCCCAAAGTTCTCAGAGAAAGTCTCAGTGGTGATCACATTATTTTTTCTTGGCATGTATCTAAGGGTGGAGAGAAAAGTCATTTTGTGGTTTCATGGTGGCCAACAGTGCTATAATAAAAATCTTTTTGGCCCTTCTGTCCATCATACTCCTGTGTGCAAAGTCCAAGAACAATCTGTGTATCCAAATACAATGGTGTGCTTGGTATATAATCTTTAGCTGATGGTTGCATGTGAAATCTCTGTCTATTGTGTGATCTGAGCATATGACTGTCATACGTGCTCATCTGTAGTCATATAGATATTTCAAGCAGTGATTCTTAAACATTTGTGTGCTTTAGGATTGGCTGGAAACCCTGTTAAGATATGTTTCCCTTCCCACGACCCCAGAGATTCAAATTTGACAAATCTGATATAAGTCTCCACATCTGCATTTTTAAGAAACATCTTAGATAAGTCTGATGAACAGCAAGGCTGAAAACCTTTCAATAATACCGTAATCCAGTTCCTCAGCAACAGATCACTTGGAATATTCTTGAATTCAGAGAACTTGATACAGCTGATACAAGCAGATATGTAACTGACATAGTGCACTCCAATGCAAAACATGGCCGGTTTTGGCCACGAGTCAGATGACAAGGAACCAAGTCCTAACTGCCACTAACTAACCACATAAACTCTGTTAAGCAAAGCACTTACAAAGCGCACTTTCTGTTTCCTCTTCAGAAAGTGAGAGTCACAGCCATCCCACACTCACCCTACAGAGTCATTTGGATGATCAAATACATTTAAGTAAGGTAGTGCTTTGAAAAATATAAATGTCTATAATAGCAGCAGGGAATATCAATATTAGATAAACTGGAGGTGGGGGGATATTTACGCTTCAAAGAAATTGCCTTCCAAAGAGATTTCTTAACATTCCTTAACATTTAAGTGTTCGCTAACAGAAAATTAATTGGGGAGTAAGGTCGGAGGAATGCACTATTAATGCATTGTTAAAGCATTAAGGTAATAAATCAGATACGAAGGTTTCTGAAATGAACATCTAAGCCAATAGATGGATTTACAAAAATTCAGTTCCTATCCCTCTATGGTTGAAAGCTCTAAATATGTCTTCTTCATAACTATTATTAATGAAAATACAAGTTTCTCATCATTTATGCATATATAGTTATTTTCTATTTCCTTCCCCACACTTTCTTTCAAAAACTTGCTTCTCAAGAACAATTTATATTCAGAATATGGCAGGTGGATTTATTCCCCACACTTTCCTTTTTTCTCACTAATGCTGATCCTGGTTCCTAAATCCATATCTGTACAGAATTTCTTCAGCCGTACCAACAGCAAAGATGGAAGATAGAAGAGCCTCAGCTGCCCGGACTCGCTTTGCGGCCGAGGGTCCTCAGCGCACCTGGACTTTGTCAATCAGGTGGACCTCCAAGGCTGGCTCCCAACAATCCCTAAGAAGTAGGACTGTACTATGGAGAAGTAGCCAGAGAAAACAGCTTAAAAGCCTCCAATCCTTTCACTTTGCCTCTTAAGGCCAAGCACGCAGAATAGAGAATTCTTGTTCTCAGATAGGGGTTGTAAGTCTGTTACAGGTAACGATGGAGTGAGAGATATTTTAGCATAAATGGTAAGTTAGGTATAAAATCAATAGAATGAGTTACGAGCAGGGATGGCTCTCCAGTTCCAACTAATCAACTGGAAATGGCAACCTGGAAACTAGTGCTAAGAAGGATTCTGAAATCTAATGGGGGCATATCAAGGACGAATTTCATGATTAATTAGTGATGTCTGCCATGGGCAAGGAGTGAGAAGGACTGACACTGTGCCTTCCTTGACTAAAACAATGGCTGAGGAGTAGAAAGGGGTGGGAGAAAAGAAGAGTGAATAGATTTCTAGAAATGCACACCTAACTGGCAGAATGTGCTGTTTTAAAGTTAGTGTTGTCCAGACTTTTATCCTTTAGACCCCACTTGTCACATTTCCCATCAAAATAACATGTCATACATTTTTACAGTTTGTTTCCTTGTCTTTATCCCCATAGCTCAAGCTTGTGAATGCCATGAAAATTCCTTCTGGCTCCTAGATGTTTCTCATTTTCTTTCTTCTCACATCAAATTTCATGATATGTGATGGTATGGAAGATTTTGGTTAACTAGTTTTATTTTTATTTCATCATTTTATGAGCATTGTTTGTGTTTTATCTGTTTTCTCAGGCCAGATTTTGTTATCCCTCAGAGTGGAGGCCTAGCAAGGATGAACCCTACAAAGTGCTATTCTTTAAGCTGCATTGTGGAGAGGCTGCTGCAGCTTCTGCCCAGATCCCTTCTTTTTGTACTGAGGCACTCATTTCTCCAGAAACCAGGAATGTTGGTGACTGACAGCTCTTAGCACCACGATGAAGGATACCAACTTCTCCATGCAGCCAGGAGCCAAGATGGTGCCATGGATAGAGAGACTCATGTGGTTCCAGTCCATCCCCTTGGGCTTCAGCTCAGCTTTACAGGTTCCAACTTATACTGCATCCCCCACTTCTCTTCTATCTTCTCTTCTGATTGCCTGTCCTGCAGACTTCAGGCTCAAGCAACCAGACGCAGAAACAAGACTCATGTAAGCTATGTAACCAGCTCCCATGATTGCATAGGCTAGATTCCTTTAACAAGCAAATACCAAATCTTGCCTCCATTTATATATCTATCTATCTATCTATCTATCTATCTATCTATCTATCTATCTATCTATCTATCTATTTATTTATCATCTATCATCATCTATCTACCTACCTCCCTGCCTATGGATCTACCTACCTATCTACTCTGTATCTAAGGATCTATCTATCACCTATCTATCTGTCTGTCTGTCCCTCCATCCATCCATCCATCTACCTTCCTATCTACCTATGTATCTATGGGTCTACCTACCTATTGATCTATGTATCTATGTATCTATGTATCTATCTATCTATCTATTTATCTATCCATCCATCCATCCATCTATCTGTCTTCCTACCTAGCTATCTATGGATCTATCATCTACCTACCTAGCAACCTACGTTTCTATGGGTCTATCTATCCTTCCATCCATCCACTCACTCACCCACTCATCTACCTACCTACCTACCTATGTGTCTATGGATCCATCCCACCATCCTATCCACTTCCCCTTCTGAATAGCTCTCCTTTGGGGATCAAACTCTGATTGATGCAGTTCCCTTCCAGAAGTTTCCCCCACCTGAAAGGAGCTGCCTTTCAGTGACACCCACCACCACCACCATCCAATGACTAGTTGACATGAGGATATAAAAGCCCACTTTCTGCTTTAAGTTGGAACAATTCTGATGGGGTTTCCCAGCTCTTGAGCTTTCCATAGTTTTTGCTGAGGTCTCATTTATGACTGCATCACAGACCACCTCCTGCCTCTGCCCAATCTCACTTCCTTTACTTCCTCCCCAACCTGCTGCAGGGTTTGTTCCCCAGGGCACCCCCAGTAAACTTCCTGCAGGCAAACTCTGTCTCCAACTCTGATTCCTGGGGATTGCTGCTGAAGACACAATTTACTATCACTCATTTCAGTTTAACAAACTTACATTTATCATGTCCTCAGAGCCAAGCACGGTGTAGACACCAAAAGTACAAAGATGACCAAGCCCCAGTTGATGATCCCAGAGAACACATAACTAATAGCATGGCAGAAACATAAGCAGGGGATTTCAGGCCCTAGACAAGCCCAGGAAGCTGCAATGATAGTGTGTAACCCCTAAAGTTCAAAAAGGGTTTCCTGGAATGCCTGATCTGCATCTTGGATGAGGAAATGTTCATGAGGTGAGGTGGGAATTGTACCCTGACAGATAGGACAGCATGAACCAGGACCTGAAGTCCTGAAGAAGCAAGAGCAAGCTCCTGGTGTTTCTAGAGAGTGTGGGGGGGGCCATGATGAAGTGGTGACAGAGGAGCTGTCAGGCCACAGAACTCACACATTATTTTATGGACAATGGAAAGAGTTTCAGCAGAGGGGGGCCATGGTCAGATTTGTAATTCAGATACATCACACTGGTGACTTTAAGAGGAATGTGGTTGCATTAGTCAGGGTTCTCCAGAGAGACAGAGCCAATAGCATATACAAGAAGGGCCTTCCTAGGAAATTAACTCATGCCACCACAGTCGGAAAAGTCCCATGACAGGTCATCTGCAAGTTTGCCAACTGGCCTGGCTTAATCCGAGTCCAAGTCTGAAGGCTTCAGAATCAGGGAAGCCCACGATAAAGACCCTAGTCCGAGGCCCACTGGAACAAATCCCAGAGTCCAAAAGCCAAAGAAACTTGAGTCTGTTGTTCAAGGGCAGGAGGAGGAAAGGCATCCAGCTCCAGAAGGGAGAGAAAGAGCAAGTAGAAAATCTTCCTGCTTCTGCTTGTTTGTCCCAACCAGCCCCTAGCCAAATGGATGGTGTCCAGTCACATTGAGGGCGGATCTTCCTCTCTCAGTTCACTGACTTCCCTGTCAATCTCCCCTGGAAATACCCTCAGCAGCCATCTAAGCAGACACCTAAAATTAACCATCACAGTGGTGGTTGTGGTGGGTTTGCACTCGCTGTCTTTTTGAACATTCTCCTAAGGAGCCTTCCTGTACTGCAGTTCTGCAGTGGCTAGAAAGCTCAAAAACTACACTTTTTAACCAGGCTTGGTAGTTCAGCCTGTAATCCCGCGCCTTGGGAGGCTGAGGTGAGTGGATTGCCTGAGCCCGCGGGTTCGAGACCCGCCTGGGCAGTGAGACCTCATCTCTACAATAAATCAAAAAATCAGCTGGGCGTGGTAGCGCACGCCTGTAGTTCCAGCTACTTGGAAGGCTGAGGCGGAAGGATTGCCGGAGCCCAGCAGGTCGCCGCTGCGGTGGCTGGGAGCGGCCACTGCACTCCAGTTTGGGCGACAGAGTGAGACTTCAACTCAAAAAAAAAACCAAAAAATTACACTTTTTTTTTTAAATTGGAGTCTCACTCTGTTGCCCAGGCTGGAGTGCAGTACCACGCTCATGGCCACCCCAGCGTCAACCTGCTGGGCAATCCTTCCACCTGAGCCTTCCACCTGAGCCAGAACTACAGGCGTGTGCTACCGCACCCAGCTAATTTTTGATTTATTGTAGAGACAAAGTCTCACGAAGTTACCCGGTCTGGTCTCAAACCTGCAGGCACAGGCAATCCACTCACCTCAACTTCCCAAAGTGTTGGGATTATAGGCTGAGCCACCGGGCCCAGCCCACAGCCTTGATTTTATGGGTTCAGGTGAGCCTCCCACCGCAGCCTCTTAAGCAGCTGGGACTACAAGCATGAGCTACCACGCCTGGATAATTATTTTTTTTTTGAAGAGACAAAGTCTCACTATGTTGCCCAGGCTGGTCACGAACTTTTGGTCTCAAGCAATCCACCCAACTCAGTCTCCCAAAGTGTTAGGGTTACAGGCATGAGCCACTGCACCCTAGGAAAACTACACTTCTAAGGCTCCATCACAGCTAAGGTTCTTGGCACGATTTAGGTTTTATTCATCAAAAATATCTGCCCACAATTTGGAAGGTGGAAACAAGGATATGCCCTGCTGGTTCTGCTCCCTGCTGGTCCATGCCTCTCACTCATGGAGCTGCTGGGTTTTTCTGCGGTGGCTTCCTGATCACAGTTGCTTCCAATCATGGCTGTTTCCTAACTGTCATGGCTTCCTCATCATGCTGGCGACATATCATAGCAGTGGAGGCATGGTCCTGGATTTGCCAGCTGAAGCATAAGCTTTGCTCTCTGGCAAGCAGCTTCCAAATTATAAAAGAGATAGTAGTTCCCCTGCATCCGGGTCCTGCGATGTGGCACTCAAAGCCATTTTTGAGAGCTCAACCTATTTCTTCAACTTTGCCAACAATTCTGTAAGCCATTTAATACCTTATAACAAATCACCTTCTGCTTAAGCTGGATAGAGTGGATTCTGTTCTCTGCAACTGAATCCTGACAGAGACCGGGCCAAGACTAAAGGCAGGGAGACCTGCCCTAGGGCTGTCCCAAGTGTCCAGGCAGATGATTAAAAGGATTGTGGACATAGGGAGGAAGGGATGCATTAGAAAAGCATTGGGGAGGTAAAATTAGTAGCGCTTGGTGATTAATTGGGTGTCAGGGATGGAAAGTAAGAAAGAAGTCATTGCTAGGATGACTCAGTTTTCCGTGAAGATAACAAAGATTAAATTCTTGGGGAGAAGCCAGCTCCAAGGTAGGCGGCAAAAATGAAGAGTTCAGGTACCTATGAGGTGTCCAAGTAATTTTTAACTTTTTCGTAATTGAATCATTGAAACTATACACGTACTCGTATAATTATTTACTAATGTCTGTTTCTTCCCCGAATCTATGAATGCTGTAGAAATAGGGACCACATGTTCTTAGTCATCCCTGGCACAGTCCCTGGCAAAAAATAAGTTAGGTGCTCCATAGACGTTTGTTGAATAAGCGAGTTGGATAATAAAAAATGTAACGATTATAGTCAGCATTATCAAGATGAGCGGTCTCATGCACTGCTGCTACAAATAGCTATTAGACACTCAGCAAAATTGGGGTTTTTTGATGATGATGATAATGATGAGGTGTTTGACCAACAATATCACTGTGGTTGGAAAAATTGAGCCAGAAGTGTACCATTTCATGAGCATTTTACTAGACCCCAGAAAAATAGGCCAGAATCTCCTACATCTATCAAATTGTACTTCTGTTACATATTCATTAAGTGCCAATCATGTGGTAGGTCTATTAGGAAGTCCTCCCAGGTGTTTTGCAAATGGGAAGACTTCTGTTGATCTGTCATATGCTCAGTGCAATTGCAAGTTCTTGTAAATCAAAGCCAAAGTTGACTCTAGCAACTCAGAGGAAATCCTACCCTCTGCCAGACTGATTTCCTGCAGGTGCTACAAGGTATGGTGGCAACCTGACCATTATCTGCAAGATAATGAATGAAGCTGGGTTGGGATTGGGGTAGGGTTGTCCTTGATGGTTTTGCTCATTCGCTACTGCACTGTGCATCTGCTGTGTACATGCCATGTGTGTGCTAGAAACAATCCTCCACTCCCTCAGACACAATGCCTCTTTTATTTTTTATTTTATTTTATCTTATTTTATTTTTTGAGGTGGGGTCTCACTCTGTTGCCCAGGCTGGAGTGCAGTGGCAGGACCATGGCTCACCGCAACCTCAACCTCCTGGGCTCAGGTCGTATTTCCACCTCAGCTTCCTGAGTAGCTGAAACTACAGGTGCACACCACTGCACTCCACTAATTAAAAAAAAATCTGTAGAGATGAAATCTCGCTATGTTGCCCAGACTGGTCTTGAACTCCAGGGCTCAAGAAATCCTCTTGCCTTGGCATCCCAAAGTATTGGGATTGCAGACATGAGCCACTGTGCTTGGTCCAATGTCCTTTTAAAAACAACTACTTTTTATTATACCTCCTTACCCTTCTGAAGTGAAATTCATAGACAATGCAACCTACATGCATACATAATTGCAAATAAATCAATACCTTGCCTATGTGCAATACTTAAGAGAAATTGGATGGAAATTTACAATACGATAATGTATACCTCAACATGTGAATGACCACACCACTAGACATGGGAACATACTCGGATGCTTGTGCCTGTATAAAATCTTCATGAATGTGACAGCTACAAATGGATACTTGTAAGGGTGCATTATAACATTAAGTAATCATTTGATAATGTTCCAACAAATAAAAAACAATCTTCCCTTGATTTACACAGTGGTTGCATTATTTGGAAATTAAGTGTATGCTAAACTGTAAACTAAACCAAAATCAAAACCCCCAAACAAACAGAAAACCTCACATCTTTGTGTTAAGGTACTAGACTTAGATGATTAAAAGCAGTTTTTTCACCTACATGTTGTCCAGTGGGACAAAGTTGTGTGGGAGTCAGGCAGTTCTCCATAGTGGGGCCTGTCCTGGGCAGTGGCCCACTGACTGCCAGTGGGGCTGCCCAATCATTGCGATCACGATAAAACTGCTCCCTTTAACTTCCAAATGCCCCTGGGGGGCACTACCAACCCCACTGAGGACTGCATTATCCCAGCACGAGCGCCACTGTTAGATCACTTCATTGAACAACCTGTCCATTTGAAAAATGTGCATCTGGGGAACTGTGAAGATTTGGGAGGACAATGGGAAACTACTGTGGTTGTGGACGCCATAGCCCAGCCATGAGGATGTGGTAGTGGGCGCCATAGCCCAGCCACAAGGATGAGAGTCATGGGAATTTGCTCAGCACACATTTTGCAGGGATTTGCTTCTGTTAAACTCATAAACAAATAGCCCTGTAAATCCAACTACCTTTACCTCTTTTAGTTCCCCAGAGGCTATGTCTGGGATAGTGGTTCAGTCTAGAGACTTAAAGTCACTAACTGGTTAGAAGTGTCCAAGTAAAAAGGATCATAAAGTGGACCTTGAACAACTATCGTAATACTATAAGAAAGGGATTGGTAGTAGTAGGAAACTGCTGGTGGGGAGGGGTACATCTTATCAACAAGGATAACTGCATAATGAATATTTGTATACCTAACCCTGAATTGTATACCACATATTTATAATAAAAAATGTATATAAAAAAGAATCATTTTAAAAATGCTATAGTCACATGTCAAAACACTGCACCAGGCATTCTACCAGTGATTAGGGAGTAACTGCTTCAGTTGAAATCCCAGCTCTATCCCTCACTAGCTGTGTGTCTTTGGGCAAGTTACTTAACATCTCAGTGTCTCCGCAGCAGTAATAGGGTTTCTGTTACATATTATTGAAAACATCATAGAGTTGTTATAAGAACCAAGTGAGTTCATATTTGTAGAATGCTTAGAATAGTGTCTGACATAAAGCCGGGCTCGGTGGCTCAGCCTGTAATCCCGTGCCTTTGGGAGGCTGAGGTGA
>NW_007248649.1:657553-674966 GCF_000164805.1 Carlito syrichta | reverse complement strand
ACTGCACTCCAGTCTGGGTGACAGAGTGAGACTCCAACTCAAAAAAAAAAAAAAAAACCACAAAACAAAAATAGTGTCTGACATATAAATACTACATATGTAAAGGTTAAAAGAGCCTATTATATACACTTTCAAAATAATGAAAAGATCTCATTGCTACAAAAATTATTTGGACAAATGAAGTATAACAAAAAAAAAATTTTTTTAAAGGGGAGGAAGAGTAATTGTCAAATGGGTATATTAGTGATTTGAGAAATTTAAAGGATCCTTCTGCCTCAGCCTTCCAAGTAACCAGAACCACAAGTGAGTGCTACTGTGCCTGGCTAATTTTTTAATTATTGTAGAGATGAGATCTCACCAAGTTGCCTGGACTGGTCTCGCACCTACAGGCTCAGGCAATCCACTCGCCTCTGCCTCCCACAGTGCTGGGATTACAGGCTGAGCCACTGAGTCTAGCCACCAAAGTAATCTTGAATCATACTACCTGACTTCAGAATATACCACAAAGTCACTGTAACCAAAATGACTTAGTACTGGCATAAAAACAGGCATATAGACCAATGGAACAGAATAGAGAGCCTAGAAATGAATTCACACATTTATAGTCAATTAATTTTTAACAAAATTGCCAAGAAAATACAACAGGATAAGTACAGTCTTTTCAGTGTTCGGATGACTGAATATCCACATACAGAAGAATGAAATTCGGCCTTTATGTCACACTCTATATAAAGGATCAACTAAAATTGTATTAAAGACTTAAATGTAAGGCCTGAAACTGTAAAACCATCAGGAAAAAAATAGGATAAAACTTCATAACATTTGTCTTGACCTTGATTTTTTAAAATATGATCTCAAAAGCACAGGAAACAAAACTGAAAACACACAAACAGGATTGCATCAAACTAAAAAACTTCTGCACCACCAAGGAAGCAATCAACAGAGTGAAAAAAAGCTTTTGGAATGATGGAAAATATTTGCAAAGCAAACATCTGATAAAGGTCTAAAATTCAACATATATAAAGAACTTAAACAACTTAACTCAAAACTAATAACTCAGCTTAAAAATGGGCAAAGGACTTGCACAGACAATTCTTAAAAGAAGACATACCAATGGCCAATAGGTATGTGAAAAAATGTTCAATATCACTAATCATCAGAGAAATGCAAATTAAAACCACAATGAGACATCACCTCACACCTGTTAGAATGACTATTATCCAAAAGACAAGAGATAGCAGTGCTGGCAAGGATTTGGAGAAAAGGGAAAATTGTTGGGGGGAATGTAAATTAGTACAACCATGGAAAACAGTATGGAGTTTCCCCCAAAAAAATTAAAAATAGAATTACGATGATTCAGCAATCCCAATATTGAGCATATATTCAGAGGAAATGAAGTCAGTCTGTGAAGGATATATCCACATTCCCATATTCACTGTACTATTATTCACAATAGCCAAGATATGGAATCAATCGGAAATAATAGTCAACCTTAAAAAAGGAGGAAAATCTGTCATTTGCAACAACATGGCTGAACCTGGAGGCCATTATGTTAAGTGAAATAAGCCAGACACAGAAAGATAAATATACCACATAAAAAGTTGAACTCAAAGAAGTAGAGAGTAGAATGGTGGTTATCAGGGGCTGCAGAAGTGGGGAGTGGGAGGTGTCGGGAAGAGATTGGCCAAAGGATACAAAGTATCAGTTAGATAGGAGGAATAAATTCAAGAGATCCATTGTACAACATGGTGACTATAGTTAATAACAGCATAGTATATTCTTGAAAATTCACAAAAGAATATATTTTAAATATTTTCACCACAAAAAAATAAGCATTTGAGGTAATGCATATGTTAATTAGCTCAATTTAGTCATTCCACAATATACTTATTTCAAACCATCATGTTATACATAATAAACATATACAATTTTTACTTGTCATTTAAAAAAATAAATTATAAGTTAGAAAAAAGACAGATGCATCCAAAATATATGATATTGTCTTATTTTCAATCCCAAAGCCAGTGAAAACTTTTAAGTAAGGAAAGATAACTAGGTCATATGGCTAGAGTTTTCACATCTGAAAATGGTGGCAATAACTATTTAGATTTGTTGTGAGTTAATGTAACCAAAATACTTAAAAATAGTCCCCAGCACATAGAAATAAATGTTAGCTATTATATTTAATGACTAACAGCAAGACATATCAAAGAAAACATATTGTTATAATACATGCACTGTTTTCTCCAAATTTCATTAGAATTTTATAAAACCTCGCACACAACCTTTTCATCTATTTTGTGTTTTGGAGACTGTTGATGAATGATACTTTGTTCTTTCTGCATTTTTTACTATATTTTTTGCATCACTCTTTCATTTCAGTTTTATATTGCTGATATTTTAGTTCATATCCACCTGTTGGTACTGGCAAATTCTCAAGTGCTATGTTCAGCTCCTAGAGATGAAAAGAAAAAGCACGCTATCCACTAGGAAAAAATAAAAATGATTATTAATTTTTATTGACATAAATAAGATTATCATTTAACTTACATTTACATATATTTATTGGTCATTTGCATGTCTTCTAAGAATTGTCTAAGAGAAGGACCATTATAATCTATGTTCTAAACAGAAGTGGCATTTAAAATACTTAGTACAGCATCACTGACCAATCAGACAGACAGAACTGCTCAGAATGGACACAGACCTTAAATACCAGTAAGCATCTACTTTGTTTCCCACATAAAGATCAACCTTGATTCTAAAAAAAAAAAAAAAAAAAAAAAAAATCTGAGAGGAGAAAAATTAACTTATTTTCTTTCTTCTTAGAAGTTTTAGACAGACCTTTTTTTCCTGCCCCAGATGAACTCCATTGTCAATCATTTCTTTCAAAATGGTCATAGGAACTGGGGATCATTAATAATGAGAAGTAATGATTGCCATATCTAAAATATTGAGATATTCTACTTTCTAGTACCATTTGGTTCCCTGCTACATTTCCATGGAAGTGAGAGATAACAGAGTCAGTGGGCATACAAATTGACCAAGAGAGGGATAGAAAAAAATAATCAGAAACTGAGATAAAATTCTCAGAAATTAAAAAACATGATTGAAAAATTAAACATTTAATAGAAATGAGAGAATACAAAGCTAAAGAGAGTCTTCTGGAACATAGAGGAAAAAGAGAAGAAGATGGAAAATATGAAGAAAAGAAGCATAGAACATCAATCCTGGCATTGACTTTTAGGAGTCAGCATCTGAATTTTAGGGGTTCAAAGCAGAGAACGAAGAAAAAAAAAACCAATGAAATGTTATCAAGGAAATAACTGAAGAAGGTTCAAAATCTTCAAAACACAATAGCGACCAAATTCCTTGCAATAAAAAAGAAACAATTATTCTGCCTAGACACCCTCACCATGGGATTTCAGAATACCAGAGATCAGAAGACTCTAAAAGTTTCCAAAGACAAAAAAAAAGTCCCCTACCAAAGAAAGAGAACAAGACAAATATGAGATTTCCAACTCACAACCACAGAATGTAGTAAAATGAAGTCTTTCAAAGATTTAAGAGCAAATTATTTTAAAACTAGAATTCCACATCAAACTAAATAAGCATTTAAGTGTGAGCCATAATAAAGTCAGTTTGAGGTATTCAAGAATGAAAGAAGTGTACTCCTATATATCCCTTCTGAGGAAGTTATTTGAGTGTATCAACTCCATCAAAACTAAGGTAAAGTTCCAGAAAAGGGAAGGGTTTGGTGGTTTTTTTTTTTACATTAGTAATTTTTATTTCCTTAGCATCATAAAACACAGAGATTAATATATTATAAAGTTTTTTCCCTTCTTCCTATCATTTCACTTCACTTTCTAGCTTTTTAAAAAATTTATAAAGATGTGGGGTACAATTCAGGGTTAGGTATAAGAATGTTGATTATGCAGGTACCCTTGTTGTACCCCTCCCACCCTAGCAGTTCCCTCAACTGCCAATCCCACCCCACCCCCTGACAGTTTCCCACTACTGCCAATTCTTGAATAGATTTAGAGTCAATCATACTCAGTGATCTATCACAGAAACAAAGAACAGAGTACCATATGTTCTTACTCATAAGCAGGCCTTGAACAATTATAATACTATAAGGGAAGGCTTTTAAGACAAGAAATGATAGAATTCACCCAGGAAGTTCCTGGATTCCAGTTGTCAGTTGACCTAGCAAACAATTAGTCTTAATTAAAGCAGAGTATCAATGGAATCTAAGAAAAATGTTTTCAAGAAGAATGGAATGCATTCCAAAAAATAAGAAGAATGAATACAAACTGAATACGATAATGAATGCATATGTTTCTTCTGTTGTCATCACCAACAACAAAGCAATCAGAAACTCCAGGAAAAACAAAAAATTGTACTAATAATTCATAGTCCAAATAAAACTAAACGTGAATGTGGCATGGACAACTGGTGAGTTCAGGCAAATGAACAATTGAAGTCATGCCTACATTTGTACTGTGTTCCACAGTTCACCCATCCACAACTCACAGAACACCTTCCCACTTGTGTCCACTGGGTCCTCACCAAGGTCCTGAAGTCAGGCCCTGCACTCAGTGTGAGAAGAACTGGATTCAGATCCCACCTCTGCCATGTATCTGCCCCAGGCTAGTGTGGGTTGGGATAATTCACCTCTCATGGGTGAGTGGGGGAAAAGAAGACTATTTATTCTCGATGCTAGAAACATTTGCTTTGAGTAGCACTGGAGTCATGACATTGGAAACTATAGAGAAGAAGTATAATCATGGCACACTGCTTGGCTCTGTAATTAACAATATTTACAAAGCCATAATGTAAACACCGTTTTCTGGTTTTCAGTTTTTAGAATCAACCTATAAACAAAGCAGGGGAGAATCAACTGTGGTTACAGAACAGATAGAACTTGGGAGAGAGTAGAGAGGTAGAGGAAAGAGATGCTATCTTCCTACCTTCATCTTACCAAATGAGGAGACAAAGCTATCATTGACTGTTGATGAGACAAGAATTAGAGGTTTGTCTACAGCGACATCTGTAACGGAGAAACTAAAATAGCTAAAACTTTCAAAACTTGTGAAGGAGTGAGGGACATGAATTAAAACCTTAGCTGCCCTAGAAGGAAGTGGGTAGATAATGTCTACTAAGGCTGTTGATCAAGACATAGCAGCAGTGTAAACACACCATTTGGGGATGGAGAGGAAACCACAAGAAGAACTAAAAACAGATACCGCTGAAATCCTGTCTTCTGTGGGAAGAAGAATAAGGGGGGAGGGGGGCGTCAAGGTGACTGTCCCTTTTTTTTTTTTTTTTGAGTTGAAGTCTCACTCTGTTGCCCAGACTGGAGTACAGTGACCTCTCCCGGCCACCGCAGCCTCAACCTGCTGGGCTCCGGCGACCCTTCTGCCTCAGCCTTCCAAGTAGCTGGAACTACAAACGAGCGCTACCACGCCCGGCTAATTTTTTGATTTATTGCAGAGATGAGGTCTCACCAAGTCGCCCCGGTGGGTCTCGAACCTGCGGGCTCAGGCAATCCACTCACCTCAGCCTCCCAAGGTGCGGGATTACAGGCTGAGCCACCAAGCCCAGCTAAGGCGACTGTTTCTTTATGTTACAAAAACCTTTGGACTATTTGATATTTTAACCAGGCACATGAATCAAATTGAATTTAAGAAGTGGGAGTCCATTTCGCCACCGTGTCATAAAAATACCAAAATTGATTACAAAATAAATAGCATATTCACAACAAAGTGAGGGAAAGCAGAGGCTCAGACCGACTAGGTGAATTATCCCAACCCACACAAGCCTGGGGCAGATACATGGCAGAGGTGGGATTTGAACCCAGTTTTTCCCGCACAAAGTGCAACACCTGACTTGCAGGGCCTTGGTGAGGACCTGGTGGATACAAGTGGGAAGGTGCTTTGTGAGCTGTGGAACACATTGCAAATGTCGACACGACATCAACTGTCCATTTGCCTGGACTCACCAGTTATCCACAAGTACTTAGTCATTTCAAATCTTGTTTGAGATTTGGATGGGATCTATCAAAAAACATAAATAGCACTACTGACCAATAAATGCACACTTTGTGTGGTTGATATTCTCAGGTGTATCCTCTAAAACACACATTGTAAATGCAACAGCATGAATGTGAGGCATTTGCTATGGAAAGGAATGATGAAGTCAAGCTTTCCGCAAGGCAAATAATCCTTTGGCAAGAGTAGAACTCAGCCTCAGGGTATGTAGATGCACATATGCTTGCACCGTTGCTTTATTATTATTATTACTATTATTATTATTTTGAGTTGGAGTCTCACTCTGTTACCCAGACTGGAGTGCAGTGGCCGCTCCCGGCCACTGCAACCTCAACCTGCTGGGCTCTGGCGATCCTTCCATCTCAGCCTCTGAGGAGCTGGGACTACAGGTGCACGCCACCAAGCGCAGCACATTGTTAAATTTTTTGTAGTAATGAAGTCTTGCTATATTGCCTAGACTGGTCTCAAACACCTGGACTCAGGCAATCCTCTTGCTTCGGCCTCCTGAAGTGCTAAGATTATAGGCATGTGCCACTGTGCCCAGGCTGCACTGCTTTCTGACACGCATCTTGTTCATCCTGCTGGTGAAATGGAGTAGTTCTGCCCCCAGGCCTGCCTTCTGCTTGATTTCTCTGACTCATCGTGTTTTGCTTCTTTACCTGAAGACTTTGGCTACTGGTATTTTTGAAGTTTATTCCCATCTACTTGCCTGGCTTAGTGACCTGGTTCCAACATCTTTCCAGAACTATTTAGTCTTAAACAGTGACTGGGCTAGCCACCACTAGGGCTCTGTGACAAAGGTGCCATCTCTCTGGCCTCCAGGGACTTAGGGTTGAAGTGAGGTATCACCAGCACTGCTGGCATCTTCCTTTTCTACACGTACACTCCAGGTAAGGGATCAAACATTGCCTGCTTCAGTCCTGGGCCTCACCCAAACCAAACCACCTCCTTCCCTCCCTTTTCTGGAAACGACAGGCAGTCACAGGCAGAATCGGAATCCCTCATGTGCATTTAGGTGGTTTTACCTTTTAAAGAGGAAAGTTCCCATCTTATACCCAGCTTCTTATCGGAATTCATTGCTCCCTGGTTATGCAAGAAGGATTAGAATATTGAAAACTTCTACTTCCAAGAGAGGGCTTGACAGAAAGCCTTAAAGACTATAATCTGGAAACGTAAATCAAGTATGTATGTATAGCAGTTACATAGCTAGGAAGTCGTTATGGAAGAAACATGTTTTCTTCTGAGATGCAACATACAATCACCTAGTTGAGCACCGAGAAATAAAATGCAGACTGACAACGTTCAGGTTCAGGAGTGAAGGGGGGCAGGGCCAAAGAAGCCCTCACCGCTTCCTCTTCCTGACCACTGAGAGAGCTTCATGTGCTTTTGGATGTTGAGTTTTATTTAAATCACATCAGCCTTGAGGCAAGTAAGCTTTACCTAGGGGCTGGGGAGATGGACTGAACTTCTGGTCAGGAGACCGATCTGTGGTCATCAGTGGATGGGCACATTGGCCTCTGTGCAGGAGGGGGATGACCCACCTTCATTCATTCAGAGTTGAGTGGGAAACCATTTTTCTTTAAAATCTCACTTGAGGAGCCCTGTAAGTTGCCACCAGAGACAGTGGGAGATGAGGGATATTCTGTTTAAGGGGTCCCTTGTCCCCTGGGAGGCAACAGAATTTGCAGGATGCTGGGTGTCCATGTGCACAAAGTACCCATGGATTCAAGACTGAATAACAAGTTGTCTCACACACACAAGCTATCATTTCCCACATATATGTAGATACGGCTGTGATTAATAAAATAAAAATAACATGAGAGCATTCCTTGATTGACACGAACACTTTATCATTGTGTGATTTCTCAAAGAATATTAAAATAAAGCCATAGGCCTTTTCTTTGATCCCTTGGCCCCTAATTAGGTTTCCATAGATTTCTGTTTTCCTTCAGAGCACTAAACACAGTCTATGTTTTGATTGCTCTTTGCACGACCATTTGTTTTACGTCTATGTCTCCCACTAGACCATAAGCTTCCTGAGGGCCAGGACTGCTTCTGTTTTTCTCACAAATTATATCCCCAACTCTTAGTCAAGTCCCTGGCACATAGAAAGTGCTCCGTAAACATTGGTTAAACAAATGAATGAGGTGGTGGGGGTGGGGGAGGTTTCCAATAAGTTTT
The DNA here is from genome assembly GCF_000164805.1 of Carlito syrichta. NCBI lineage: Eukaryota > Metazoa > Chordata > Mammalia > Primates > Tarsiidae > Carlito > Carlito syrichta. The sequence continues at coordinate 666,735 of NW_007248649.1, read as the reverse complement.
TTGATAGTTAAAAAGTTTGAGGGGGCAATGATATGGTCATTTAAAAATATAACTGAGACCCAGAAGGGCCAGGAGATGGGCCAAAGAGACATGCTGGCTCATTACAAATATGGAGGCAACCACAGCCCAGTGGTCATTCCGACATGACTGTCAATATCTAATTGCATTTATTTTTGAGCCTATAAATGTGTAACATGGTATGGGGAATGATACTAAACACATAAGGCAGAAGTTCACCTCTTTGATGATTACAATCTAAAAGCATGTCTGGTGGCTATTTTATGTAGCATCTTTTATATTGACACTTTTTCTGAATGATTTACTATAAACTATATACTTCACCCTCTGGGATGTATGATGGTGTCAGTTGCAAATAACAGGCCATTAAAAAGAAGGGAATCTATTTTCTGCAGCCCCTTCCTCATTCCATGTGCCGCTAGTCCCTTCCTGAACCTAGAATTAGACAGTACTATTCGTGGAATGTCAACCCCTGGAGAGAACTGTTCTATGTGCTGTGGAGAAATACACAGGACTTAACAGGCACAGTGTCTGCTTTAGAGGCAAAAAACAAGCAAGTCTACATTTATTTTCCTTTGTACCTAGGGTTCTTTCACTCCAAAGATCTGTTTTTGGGCATTTGGCAGCTGCAGAGTTGACCTGCAAATAAATTCAACCACATTCACAGTTCCTAAAAATGACTGTGACCAGTTTACTCACATAGGTGAGAAGAAAATATTTTCAGAGAGAGCAAAGGTACATGAGGAAAAGTTGAAAAAAAAAAAAGAAAAGACTTGAGGTTGTATAAATCCAACACAAATTCTTGGCTGTTAGAAAGTTGCAACCACTGGGTGAGAAAGGAAATGTCAACTTGCATCCTCCGTGGACCCTGCCAGTGGCCAGAGGGACGTGCCGCTCTCCTTCTTCGTTTGAAGCAGATCTGCTGCCATTGCTTGACAAGGAATAGTTGAAGACCCTAAACTCAATTCCTGATGAACTGGGACTTCTGGCTCTGGATGTACTGACTGGAAAATAGAATGACCAGATTTCAACACCCTCCAAAAATATTGTTTTAAATAAAATTCCCTTTGATTGTCAACAGCAATATCTGTATCACTAAGCAGGCTTTTCTCCCGTCATGAGTTTAGTGTACTCAAAGAAAGTCTTGGGAAAAGGAGCAAGGTCATAGCTTGTGAGGGCAGGAGTCCTAGGCCTGCTTGACCTGGAGCGGCATCAGTTCATCTCTGCGAAGGAGCATCTAACCTTATCCTTCTGCTCTATGCTCCAAGCTGTACTGGGCATTTTACATACGCCAACTCTCTTATTTTACCCAACCACCCCATGAGGGGCTTACCAGTCTCTTCATTTTGCAGATTTATGCATAAACAGGTTCAGAAACCCTAGTTCCTTGCCCAAGGTCACACAGCTAGTAGCAAGTGGTAGCAAGGCTTGAAGCCACCATCTGCACATTATTAAAAAGCTAAGGTCGACTTACAGGCAAGGACTATGTTTACACCTGCAGAGAAGCCCGTCTATACACCACAGAAAAGGCAGCCTCAAAACAGACTTTAGGTGGGGAATGAGCCCCTCACTGCTGTTTAAGGAGCCCTGGCTTCTCCCCTGGGAGTGCCAGGACAGTACCCACCCAGGCCAAACCCTGCTTTTGTTACTCTGCAGGAGAGAGCAGATCCATGAGAGAGACACAAAGTCCACTCTTCAGACCTTTCCGTGGAACTGCAGTATGTTCTGTTTCATGTTTCCTAAATTATTTGCAGGAGGCAGCTGTGCTAGGTCAGAATCTTAGAGGTGCTTCTGGGATTCCAGACAGGGTGGGGGCTGCCACCCTGCTCTCGCTGGCTGGGAATAATACAATTCACAAATGTGGAGCATCTGGGGAATTTAGGAGCTAAAAAGAGAAGCTTCTGGCTAGAAGTGGCTAAGATTCCTGGGCCCTTACGGTGTCAGGGAACAGCTTCAAGGATGTTTTGCTTTTGCTGTAGAGCTAATAACAAAGCAGCCATGTATTGGCAGTTACTATATGCTCTAGGCACTGAATGAAGGACCTTTTGCAGGTATTAAATTCATTCATTCCATCAGTTCCACAGCATTTAATCCTCTCAACAACCCTGAGAGACAGATATCGGCAACCACATATTGTAGATGAATAAACAGAGACTCAGAGATAACAACTGGTCCAAGTTTTCACAGCTTTAAAGCCAAGTCAGGATTCAAACTCAGGTTATTTGAAGTGAATGTTCATGTTTTTAACAATGACAGTATACTGCCTCTAATGAATTTATTCTGAAGCTAATGAATATATCAGACTGGCTCCTCTCCACTCCACACCCTACTCACCAAATGTTTGGGCAATTAAAATAGTTGAGTTCACTTACAAGGGGAATGGAGAAACAGCACTTGGGCTTGTCCCAGTTACATGAATTAATTCTGTCTTGGGGTTCTGATGGCAGCATAAACCAAAGCGCCTAGAATCCCATGATGAAATTATATCGTTAAAGCCCTTGGCAGCTTAGTTATTATTTTATGTAAAATATATGCATGGCTTCTGAGAATCCCTCTCCACCAGCAAACAGAGTAAGGAAAAAAATATTAGTAATGATAGGATTCTCAGCTATCATGTCGGTATTTACGTGACATTATTGATAGGAATGCTGCTTGTTTGGAATCTAGAAGGTAAACAGTTTCAAATTTCAACCGTCTATTGTGGTAAATAATAACCTTGGTGCATGGCCATGCAAATTAAGGAACACTGAAACCTCAAGCCTCCAATCACAGCACCCGGCACACCAACATTCCAGACACGTCTCTCTCCCCAAAGAGAGCCCCGCTCATGCCACAGAGTCTTTTCAGAGCCAGCATCAAAGGCTGTGTGAAACTCTGTATTTGGGACCTCTACTTGCAGCCACAGTCCCAACGTGGGGTGGGGTCAGCAAGGGCAAATAACTAAATAGTTTTCTCCAACACGCCATAGCTGGAATTCCCTCTCCTGGCCCAGGCTCCTTGAGTCTTCCTCCTCCAGGGCTGCATGCCTTGCAGGGTGCTCTGGGCCCGGTGCCTGGCTGGTCCCCACCCCACCCACCTGCTACACACGGCCTGGCCCAGCCCAGGCATAAAAGAACTTTCCTCCCGCAGAGAGGGCCAGAGCCCGAGACACGCCCTGGCTATCTATAGCAATCTTTTTGGGAGTTCTGCTGACAAGTCACTCGAGAGCCCTCCTTGGGCTTCATTATGTCACAGGAACCCTGGCTGGAATGCAGAGGATTAAATTCCTAGCCCTTCCCTGTCGGCTGGGCCCTGGGGGAGGGAAGCCGGGAGCCCTGAGGCCATCAGGTCTCTCAGGTGCCCCCTACTGAATGTTTTTGTCCCTCTGGCCCAGAAGTCTGCAGCAGCTCTATAGGAGAGAGTCCAGGCCTCTAAAGCTTCGGGGCCTGCAGACAGCTCATAGCACAGGACATTGGAAGGCTTTTCCTCTTCTAAGGTATCCCAGGGACAGAAGGGAAGCATGAGAACACAGACCTGACCCTCAGGCCAGCTTGAAATTCCAGCTTCCCCCGTGGAGTTGGGCACATCTCTAATCCCTCTGGGCCTGGTTTCTTCTCCCAAAGAACACCTGGCACATAAAATCATGCATGTAACTCCCAAAGGCGGAAGTCGGGAGCCAAGCTACAGAGGTTGTGAGTTCTCAGTAGGTTCTGAAGGGGTTTGGAGAACTTGATGGGGGGGTCACAGCTCCATGTTCCCTGAATGAGAAAAGATGCCAGAGCAGGGGAAAAGAAAAGGTCAGGAAATTGTCAAGTTATCTAAACCTGACTACCATCTGTGTTCCTCATCTGTGTATTATGGCAATGATAATAGTACCTCCACATAGGTTTGTTGTGACAAATACACATAAAGGACTTAATTACATGTTAAAGGGTTAAAACACATAAAGGACTTCCTGGTACAGAAGAAGCCACCTATTGTTTTATTATTTTCATTACCATTATTATTATATTACAGGAGAGTCACCTATTACTGTTGTTATTACAAAACCCCAGAGCTTCTGCAAACAAAATGCTTTGAAATGACCACTAATGTTGGCAACATTTACTGCACGTTTATTACATGCCAGTCATTTTGTTGAGCATTTTTAAAAACCTACTTTATTTGAGAAACAGCCCTGTGCTTTAAGTACTGTTGTTTCTATCTTTCTTTTTTTTTTTTTTTGCTTGTACAAATTTATTAAACCTGAATGAGGCTGGGTTGTGTGGGTCATGCCTGTAAATTCCAGCACTTTTGGGAGACTGTGATGGGAGGACAGCTTGAGGCCTGGAGCTGAAGACCTGTATGGGCAATAATCTTCAGTAGGCTCCTCCAGGCTAAGGATCCAAACTACCTGCAAAGACAACTTTTAGGCCAGGAGCAGTGGCTCACACCTCTAATTCCAGGTGTCCAAGGCTGCAGTGGGCTGTGATCACACCACTATACTCCAGGAAACACTTTCAATGGGTAAGCTGCATGCTATGCTTGCTTGCTGTGGTCACTGAGTCTTCAATTTTTTCCTTTTCAGGCACATTGTAATTTTAAAACAGCTTATCACTTGTACTTCTTCAAATGTAAATTTAGTCCTTTGCAACACTTGCTCCATGAACTGTCGCTCCATGAAGCCAGCTCTCCTCAAACCTTATAGTCTCCAAAATCTGCAACTAAGCAAGCCTTCCGCATTTATAAAAACACGTTACCAGTGGTAAAATAAAACTGGTCCAGAAAAGTCAGAATCCACCTAAAAAAATTAAAGTGGTTTTTGAGATGTCACCGATTTCCCCTACTCCAAAAGCAACAAATGCCTTCTTTCAGCAGGCAAAAAGCATGAGCGGTTAGTGACCTGCACAGATCAAAGCTCTGTAAGTGCCGGGTGGCCTCCGTCCCTCCTCTCCTGTCCTCGGCGCTGGTCCTGGCTGGACTCCTCCCTTGCTCCTTGAACTTGCACATGTCCTTGACCTCTCTGGATCTCACATGGAGATAAAGGGCCTTTGGACCTCTCAGGTGCCCCCTACTAAACGTTTTTGTCCCTCTGCCCCAAAAGTCTGCAGTAGCAGTTGCCTAATTTTCTTTACACGATTGTCTGGAGGAAAGTGCTGAGTAAATTATGATGCTTTCCCCCAGAAGTGGGAGGCATTTGATCTTTATACAGGAAGACAAGTCAAAGGAAGGAATAGAGAAGCAGTCACCGGAAGCCTGCATCTCCCTGGGATGGCCTTGCTCCTCCGAGAAGGAAAAGAAACTAACTGTGGGAACATAAGACACATTTGATCAATGCCAGTATCCCAAGAGGGCACCTTCATCCTGGAGAGGCAATCTGTGTTATGAAAAGTTGAAGATTCAGAACATGCCTAGTCTCCTTGTGTCTTTTCTTTTTTTTTTTCTTCTATTTCTGTTTTTACTTTTTCTTTTATTTTAAGGATGTGGGGTACAATTCAGGATTAGTTATACAAGTGATCATTGTACAGATAAAGTTTGAGCCTCCCTTTGGTTCCCACTATGCCTGGTCTGATTCTGTGTCGCCGCCCTCTTTATGTCTTTCAATGACACATGCACACACGAACACACACACACGGATGCTTTTGGTAACATGCATCACTGGACTTCTACTTTAGCAGGGTAAGGGAACCATGTAAACAAATAGTAAATTATGTCTGTGCCAATGGGGCGTAGACACAGTAACTATAAAATACTGCCTGGGGGGGAGAAAGTGTACTGAGACGGTGATAGAACACCCCAATGTCATTGCCAACAACACTATTTCACAACCCAAGTAAGTTGGCAGAGTTGTTAATTCTTGAAGAGAGATGTTGTCTTTTTCCTTCTTAAACACCTGATTTTTCTTCTCCTTTAAACAATGCAAATCTTTTTTTCTGGAGGGATCTTGAAAAGCAGATTTTTTCCCTTTGTTCTAAAAGGGACTCAGATTGCACAGGAGGAATTCCTGGGGCAGGGCCTTGAGCACTGCTGTCTGGGCAAGCTGGGCTGTCACACCTCTCAGCAGGACTGACGGTAAGGCACAGACCTTGGTTTCTGGGTGGAAGAGACATGGATGGTCATGTCTCCCCTGGGGCCCAGATTGAAAAGTGATGCCACATAAGGGACTAGAGCAATGTTCTCCAAAGCAGAGTGTCAAGGGTACCACTCCCAAACAAGACATTGGAAGTAAAAAAAGGAGTAAACTTCTGTTAATTTTCATGTTATCATTTCAAAACGATTTTCCCATAACCGTTCAAATATATGTAAAAATAGGATATGATGATGAACTTTCTGTGTACCCATGCTCCCATCATGTAACTTTGAAAAGTATTAGCTTTGGTCAGGCACAGTGGCTCTTGCTTGTAATCCCAGCACTTTGAGGGGCTGAGCCGGGAGGATCGCTTGAGTCCAGGAGTTCGAGACCAGCCTTGGCAACATAGTGAGACCTCATCTCTACAAAATTGAAAAATAAAATTAAATTTAAAAATAAAAAAGAAATTATCAACTTATGACCAGTTTTGTTTCTTCTATTTACTCACTTATTTGTCCTCCCCCTCTGCCCCCACATCATTTTTTATTTGGGATAGCAAACACTACCTCATTACATCTGTAAATATTTCAACATGTTAATCTAAAAAACAGCACTTTCTTTTAAAAACTCTAACCACAACGTTATCATTATACTCCAAATGCATCAACAATAATGCCACAGTGTAAACGAATGTCCAATCAGTATTCACATTTTTTTTTAATTGAGACAAGATCTTGCTCTGTCACCAGGCTGAAGTGCAGTGGCATGTTCATGCCTCACTGCATACTCAACATTCTGGGCTCAAGTGATCTTTCTGCCTCAGCCTCACAAGTAGCTGGGACTACAGACACATGCCACCATGCCCAGCTAATGTTTTCTTTTCTTTTTTTTTGTAGAGACAAGATCTTGCTATGTTGCCCAGGCTGGTCTTGAACTCCTGACCTCAAGCAATCCTTCCTCATAAGCCTCCCAAAGTGCTGGGATTGCAGACATGAGCCACTATGCCTGGCAGTGTTCACATTTTCTTGACTGCCCTACATACTTTTTAAAGAGTTTGAGTTAGGATCGAAACAAAGTTTATACATTGTGATGGATAAGTATGTCCCTCAGGTCTCTTTAAATCTATTGGTCCTTCTCTCAATTTCTCATTCTTTATTTTTGTAAATTTTTTTGTTGGAAACTTTGGGTTGTTTCTCTTGGCTAATTCTCAGGCTGCATTTTGCTGATTATGTTTCCATGGTGTCATGTATCATGTGCCTCTGTCCCCTGCACTTTCTGTAAATGGGAGCTCAAGAGACTCTGTAAGGTTCAAGTTAAATATTTCTGACAGTAACTCATTGTAGATGGTGTTATGAACTTGTGCTGGGAGAACATGATGTCTGCTGTCTCTCTTTCTGTGATATCAGCAATCTTCATTGCTCATTACCAAATCCTATAATTCACTAGCAGTTACAAAGTGTAGCGTTCTATAGCAGGGGTCCCCAACCTCCAGGCCATAGATAGGTACTGGTCCATGGCCTGTTAGGAACTGGGCCACACAGTAGGAGGTGAGCAGCAAGCAAGCAAGCAAAGCTTCATCTGTATTTACAGCCACTCCCCATCATTTGCATTACCACCTGAGCTCTGCCTCCTGTCAGATCAGCATTGGCATTAGATTCTTATAAGAGCATGAACCCTATTGTGAGCTGTGCATGTGAAGGATCTAGGTTGCATAATCCTTATGATAATCTACTGTCTGATCATCTGAGGTGGAGCTGAGGTGGACATGCGAGTGCTGGGGAATGGCTGCAAATACAGGTTAACATTAGCAGTGAGGTTTGACTGCACATTCCCGCCCTCCCCAGTCCATGGAAAAATTGTCTTCCAGAAAACTAGTTCCTGATGCCAAAAAGGTTGGCTACTGCTGTTCTATATAGTCCTAATTGTGTACCTTCTTTATTAACTGGAATACTTCTACAAAGACAACTTTATCATCATTTATTAATTAACCCTGGGGCACAGTTCTTATAGAAAAGGCAGGATAAGTCCTTTTTTATCTTTACCAATTTTCAAAATAATAAGTTGGCCACCTAGTAATCTCTAAAAGTAATCACCAGGACTTTTTTAGTATCATGAGAAGCATACAAATTTGAATATATATGTGTGTGTGTGTGTGTGTGTGTGTGTGTGTGTGGCTTAACCAATTGTAGTTGCTCAAAATGTCCCAATTTTGACCAATGAAGACTACTTCAAGTTGACTTCTGAGTCCTTTTGACATGTCTCAATAATAATTGATAGTTTCCTGGCTTTCCGGTGTGACAAAATGTTCCAGGCTTACTTACTTCCCAGCCTAACAATTGGACACTTCTCCAAGGGCCAGGTTTCTTTTAATGAGAGATGGCATTTGGAGACCACAATCTATACTCAGGCTATTATCCTTTAATTTCTATCTTGTGGCATATGTTTTATGGTCTACATAATGTATTAATACTATGGTAGATATATATATAATTTATAAATGACAAACAAAACACACACATTTCCTGAAAAGAATATCCAATACAGAAAGTTTAAAGACTATTTATTTAGTTCATGGACCTGGGAATGCATAGATTATGATTCTGGAACCTCTTCCTTTCTAGTTGTTTGGTCTTGGTCATGTTCTTTTTTTTCTCACTGATTTTCAATTCCTCCATGTGTTAAATGAACATAGTAATACCTTCTTCATGAAATGTTGCAATGACTAAATAAGGTAGATGATGATAGACAGATAGATAGATATAGATAGATAGATAGATGACATAGTTAAATAAATAGAGAATAAAAAGGTAAATATAAGTAAACAGATAAGTAGAAGAATGACAGATAACTAGATGAAAGATGATTTTAGACAGAAGTAACTAGATAAATACAAGGATGATAGATGATTAATAAAAATAGATGATAGATCTAGATAGATGATAGAGATAGATGATAGAGATAAGCCGGGCTCGGTGGCTCAGCCTGTAATCCCGCGCCTTTGGGAGGCTGAGGTGAGTGGATTGCCTGAGCCCGCGGGTTCGAGACCCGCCTGGGCAACTTGGCGAGACCTCATCTCTACAATAAATCAAAAAATCAGCCAGGCGTGGTAGCGCATGCCTGTAATTTCCAGCTACTC